>NW_021544953.1:0-2572 GCF_001605985.2 Dendrobium catenatum
AATATTTAGATTAAAATAATTATATAATATTATATGATTATATAAATTATTTAGTTTTAAATAAAAAGATCCCATAAACAATATTATATCTTAAAATCTAGATATCTAAAAATTACAAGAAACATGCATAAAATATAATACCATTTTTAAAAAATTTTGACAAAATCGATTATAAAATAAACACATGACGGTCCTAAAACCCTCACTTCTACTAATGGTGACAGTTTTTTTAGAATTTGAACTAATGCATAAAAAATTATGAAAAAAATAATATAATTGAAGCACTATAATATCTATGTTATGGCAATGAAGGTTTGTTATTTGGACTTACAATGATTCCTAAAAATTTAATTTGTCTACGTAAAAATACAAGCTATTACAAAGATTGTAAATAAATAAATATTGGTTGCTAATGAATTGAAAAAAAAAATGAAATTCTTTCACTTTAGATATTGGGGTGTCACACAAACCAAGCACAAACCCGCATGCATAAACTAGGAGTTACATAATAAAAATATATAAGTATTTAAAAACATATGCAACCAATACACAAGCTGACCTTGATCACTCAAAACACGCACGTATATATATCGCACATCCATAAATAGTTCAAGTAATTCCCACACCTTTAATAAGCACACACAATTCAAAAACACATGCACATTCCACATAAACACACCATATATTAAAGCATCAATTACACCTAACAAATTGAATTCATTCATTAATCAAACTTAATCATTTAGTAAATCATAATTAAATAACAATGTGAATTTATACATATTACTTTTCGATTAAGACATCACAAGCGTGAGCACACATCGTTCACACAAAAATACACAATTAATACATATAAAACATTTACTTATGATATGCACAAACATACAAAATAAGCATTCAAGAGAGTTACCCTCATGCTAATAGTTCACACATGCGCACACCACTCACAAACACCAATAGGCATGCACTCACACTTGCTAGCAGCCATACAAAAACCTGCACGCCAAGAAAAAGTTCATATAGATCGCACATGCAAGTGTTCAAACAAACATACATACAACACACTTAAATAACCATGCATAGCTCACACATATTCACATGCATTTATAAGTCACACGCACATACATACACATTGCAAACACTAAAATATCTATAACCATGCATAATACTAACATTGTACGTTATAAATTCTCCTATTTTTTCCCTAGGGTAGCATGCTTTGGCAGTGAAGATGGGTTGGCGTAGCGATGGACTCACATATATATCTAAACACATAGCATATGCACAAGCATGCAATTCAAACACAAACAAACGTGTATGACATTCACACACCCACCAAACGAAAGCACCCAAGTGATTACCCTTATGCTTACCAACCGAACATTAACCCACATGCATAAATAAAGTTCACATAGTTCACACATATAACTATTTAAACACCCAAATTCATACAAAATATGCACAAGGGCATAAATCACACAAACATGCACATGAATACACCATACACACAGAAGTTCAAACAACTCGCACATGCTATTACAAAGATTGTAAATAAATGAATATTAGTTGCTAATGAACTGAAAAAAAAAAGAAATTCTTTCACTCAAGATTTTTTGGTGTCACACTAACCAATCACAAACCTTCATGCATAAAGCAGAGTTCACATAATAAGAATACATAAGTATTTAAAAATATATGCAACCAATACACACGCTGACCTTGATCACTCAAAATACACACTTACATATACCGCACATACATAAATAGCTTAAGCAATTCCCACACATTTAATAAGCACACAATTCAAAAACACATGCACATTCCACATAGACACACCATACATTCATACGTCAATTACATCTAACAAATTGAATACATCCATAATTAATCTCAATCATTTAGTAAATCATACTTAAATAACAATGTCAATTTATACTCATTATTTTTGGATTAAGACATCACAAGCATGAGCACACATCATTCACATACAAATACATAATTAATACATATAAAACATTTACTTATGATATGCATAACCATACAAAATAAGCATTCATAAGTCACTGTCATTCAAACAGTTCACACATACACACATAGGTATGCACTCACACTTGCTAGCAGTCATACCAAAACCTGAATGCCAAGATAGAGTTCATATAAATTGCACAAACAAATGTTCAAACAGACATACATATAAGACACTTAAATAAACATACATAGTTCACACATATTCAAATGCATTTAAAGATCACACGAACATACATGCGCATTGTAAATACTAAAATATGTCTAATTATGTATAATACTAATATTGTATGTTATAAATTCTCTCATTTTTACCCTAGGGTAGCACGCTTTGGCAGTGAAGAGGGGTTGGCGTGGCGTTGGACTCACATATATATCTAAACATATGCGACATTCACACACCCACCAAATGCAAGCACCAATGTGATTACCCTTATGCTTACCAATCAAACATTAACCCACATGCATAAATAGAGTTCACATAGTTCACACATATAACTAACTAAACAACCAAATTCATACAAAATATGCACAAGGGCATAAATCA
>NW_021544954.1:0-1193 GCF_001605985.2 Dendrobium catenatum
TAAGCTTTCAATATAGAGAAATTTTCAGTACATAATGTTTTCATCTTGAGCTCAAACAGAGAACTTTTATAGCATTTTTCTTATTTCTGATACAGAGATCTATGTCATGAAATATATGATAATAAAAAATATGATATTGAATGTTATTTTTGAAAAAAAATGGTATAATGCATCCACTTATATAGAGAAACGAATGTTGAAGCGTATATAATACAAATATGATATATGACGGGAAATTTCGCCTTTAGAAAGTAAGAATACAAGTCGGGAGAGAGAGAGATTCTAAATAATTTAAATTTATAATTAAAGTTTCGTATGAGACAGCTTTCTTATTGCTTCTTAAAGCAGGTTTTTAGTATAAAAAATTTAAATTTTTATACTAAAAACTTGTTTTAAGAAGTAGTAAAAAAACTTTCTCAAACTAGGCCTAAATTTAAAAAGAGAAAGATTCAAAATTTATTCTCAAGTGATAAAAGTTATGTAAAAAAATATGATGATAAGTTTTATATTGAAATGTGATTTAGGTTTCATTTGGAATAATTTTCTTACTTTTTTAGTTTTTAAATTTTAATCATAATTTTTATTTGTCTATTTTTTCATTATTTTAAGAAAATTATGTATTAGAAAACTATTCTTAACAATAACTTTTAAAAAATTATTTTTTTCTATGGCAACTTAATAAATTAGAAAAAACTCTATCTCAATATGTTGGGAATAGCTTTTCTATTGTTATTTTAATTTTTTTCCTATAAAAAGTTATTTTTGAAAAATATTTTGAAATTTCAGTTGAGAAAAAAAAAGACTAAGAAAAAAAAATAAACTTTTAATAAATAATACTACTTTAAAATTCTTAAATTTACGTAAATATTCTATTACGATTAGAAAGAAGAATTCCTTTTTAGGCGTGGGCCCGAGGCCCACTTGGCTGGCCGAGAGTTTATCAGGCTAAGACATTCGTCGGCCCACTATTCCAATTTATTTGGTCAGCTCATGTCGCTACATAGGCTACGGAGAAGCTGATAGGATAAGTAGAATCTTTTATTAAATAATATTAATTTTAATATCTTATTTTGAAAATTCAAACATGCGACTATGCGAGTGGGCCAGCAATAATTTAGTTATTTTCAATGGTCAATTTTGCTATCTTAAAATATAAACAGTTGGGAGGTTTAGCCAGCATATCATGCCACATG
>NW_021544955.1:0-368 GCF_001605985.2 Dendrobium catenatum
AGGGTAAGTCCAGGAGAAGGCCATACTACCGGTTCACCATTTTGGTGATTCTGGACTTGTGCACTGCTGCTTTCTCTTCTTTCCTAGGCTCTGCCCCCGTTATGGGGCAAGGCCAGGAGGAGAATTTTCTTCTTTTTCCACCATACTCCTGATATTTCTTCACTCATGATTTTCACTCTACCTTTCTGTAGCTTAGTCGGTCAACGCCAACACGAGCGGTTCACTAGTTGTTCGCCACTCCTGTTGGGGGTCCGTTTGTTGACCTCGATTTTGCCTAAACCCTTGGTCAAAGGGTTGACTTGGTCAAATTGACCAAGCCAGACCCCATTACCCTCTCCAATGGATTCAGTGAGTCGAGTCGAGTCTAT
>NW_021544956.1:0-634 GCF_001605985.2 Dendrobium catenatum
CTCCATTTTCGCTCTTCTCGCTGGTCGCCGAAGTTCCAAATCGCGAAGCCGGAAGCCGCCACCGAAGAGGACAGCTTGTTCGCGAAGACATAAGGCAAATCACGCTCATTCTGGTTTGTATCGTTTGTTTCTAAAGTTTTTTTTTTTTTGTCAAAACTCAAAACCATGAATGTTTTTTTTTTATGTATGTTTTTAATTTGATTTTCCTATTCTAAAATGTAAATTTTTTTTTCGAATTTCAGCTTGTTGGGCGAATATTCTTCGGTTTGGAAATCCGCTTCTCTGATTTCAGCGTTTTTTCTGTTCGCTTATTCGCTAAGCCACGGTTAGTTCAAATTTTAGTTTACTGTTTACACTTTACAAGTGATTTTCCATACATGTATGTGCTGACATGAAAACTATTCTATTGGAAACAGTTGGAAACAGAACATTTATTCGGTAAACAGAGAAGCGGATTTCTGTTAGATATGATTTAGTCGGCCAATTTATTTTGTTATTATTCGTGTTTAGTGGCTATAGATATGAGCGTTGAATTCAATGATTCAATGATTCTGTTAGATATGATTTAGTCGGCCAGCCGGTTCTGTTTGATATCTATTATTATTTCTTCATTATGAGAGTTGAATTCAATGAT
>NW_021544957.1:0-242 GCF_001605985.2 Dendrobium catenatum
ACCTCCAATTCCAGCACTATTTGAAGTTAGGAGAGACGCATCAACATTAAACTTAATCCAACCTGGCGGTGGAGGGTGCCATGTATTTTGGAACTCCCTAAGGAGATTAGCACCCCAGCTATCTATAAATGGATTAGAGAGTTTAATAGCTAAAGAAAGAACGTTTGGTGCAATAACAGAGCCCAGACTTGCATTCTTCCCATGTGCAACTTCATTTATGTTCTTCCAACACAAGTACACCG
>NW_021544958.1:0-1005 GCF_001605985.2 Dendrobium catenatum
CACCTTGAGGACTAGATTAGGTGTCATAGATATAAATTCATAAAAAAAAATACAAAAAAAAAATTAGGGCTGCTCCTAATCACCACACACTCACCACACCAATATTTTACATTGACTGTTCATCATACTATACGACCTACATCGTACTGTGCGATATATCACAATCTACATATCATCCACCCAATGATAGATTTCAGCTCTGTTGATCGTACTGTACGACCAACATCGTACTGTACGATTCATCTCAATCTATATACCGTCCATCAACAAGCAGATTTCGGCTCTGTAGATCATATTGTATGACCAACATCGTACTGTACGATATTCCGTTCACAAAAATCGCAAACCGTATTGTACGATATCTCTTCTTCGTACAATACGATCCACGTCAGCAACGGATTGGGACGAATTAAAGCCGGTTGGTACGACATTATTGCGTATCGTACTGTACGATACATTCGCTTTGTATGGTACGATCCACATCATCACAAAAGGACACATTTGAGTTAAAGATGTTCAGTACGATATTTATTATGTATCGTACTGTACGATCCACCTAGTCGTACAGTACGAAACTTTTGGTCAAAAGTCATACTGAAGGCCTCGGGACGATCGATATTCGACTGATCGTACTGTACGATACTTATCGTACTGTACGATTTGACTGCCTTTTCCCAAAATGACCCGTCAGAATATTAATTGGATATCGTACTGTACGATCCAAGATCGTACTGTACGATTTACAGAAATTCCTATAAATGCCCTTGCCTAGGCTGCTCAATTCACTCAACCCTCTCCTCACTCAGCCTTCACTTCATTTTCGTGCCCTCCTGCAATGTCTAAACGAGGTCGGATGACTGCCGGAAGCTCGTCCTCATCAAGTCGCCAACCTGATCGCTTTCTGAATAGTGAAAATGAGGAAGCCTACCACCGATACAAAGCTTGCAAAATTTCCCCTTCAAAAATGATTAATCAGGCCGCTCTCAATTTTGAGGTAATGGGCCT
>NW_021544959.1:0-279 GCF_001605985.2 Dendrobium catenatum
TAAAGACCACAAAAAACAAGTTAATATGCAGTCCTAATATTTTTCCTATTGTCTAGCCAAATTCCTTTTAATATTTTAGATTAAATTCAAATCCTTCGATTTACTCATTTCCAAAAGCACCATAGGATATAGCTGGTCATAAATGGTTCCAGAAAATCTGATCGACAAATAAATCTAAACCTAATCAGAGCTAACCCTTCAGCAAATATAATCTATCCAAAGAAACGCATAAATCAGCCTTTGAGTCCACCAATAACAAGATAATATGCAGTAAGAACA
>NW_021544960.1:0-3780 GCF_001605985.2 Dendrobium catenatum
TGTAATATCCCATAATTAAAAAAAAATGTAACAACTACCATCAATTAAACTAAACAAATGTTAGTTAGTTTTTCCTTTATAATTATAGAAGCAGATATGGAGGAATTTACACACACAAGTAAGAGGAAGATTGGATGAGCCATAGAGTGAGAATGAGAGCAAATGGATTTACGTTTGAAATAAAAATAATAGATAGATATGTGATGAACAATTGAGAGAGATAAAGTGAGATCGAGAGTGAGACAACAGAAAGAAAGTCTGAAAGGCAGTAAGGTTGATAGAGAGGCAAAGCGAGATAGAAATAGCGTCACAACCCGACTTAATATAACCCATAGAAAGAATTTGTCATACCATATCGGATGATGATAGGACATAATCTTAAAGATAATATTTGATAGAATTGTAGAAATTTTCAAATAACACATAGACTATAGAGCAATCAAAACTTCAATTTACTATATGAATACTCATCATAAAAAGGCTTCTTCATTCATCTTAGAAATATTCACAATCAAAATGATGCAGAACATGGCATAGATTGTGCAAATCAGAAGAAAACCATGATAGCCAAAAATCTTTCTAACATACCTATATAGCCTCAGATCATGTAACTTTTATGTTCTCAGCATGCCCCTTCCCTTTATCCCCCCTTCCCTTTATCCTAACCTAAAATAGTTGTAGAAAATAAACATGAACAAGTACATCAAAGTAGGCCATAGTCAACCTGCCCATGTCTTTAATAATTATTTCTACCAATAATAATGTTAAAATAAAGTAAAATTATTCGTATAGAGGTCTAACCAGATTTCTCGAAATAAAGAAATGTCTATAAAGCAATAAATAGTATTTCTAAAATGTCAACAAAAATAATAGAATAATAGAGAAACATAATAGTAAACACTTCATATTCCTATCTTATAATAGACATAATTTTAATCAGGCCCTAATAGGGGTTTTAAAATGTGTTAACGAGTTGGGTTCATGTCCAACCCAAAATTGAAATGACCTAAATCCAATCAACTAAAAAAGACACATTTAATAAATTAATCAAAAGCACCAATCTAAAATAGATTTGTGGGTCAACCCGAACCTATCTTGTTAAATAAAAGGGTTTAAAAGCATAACCCAAATTTGACTCATTTATTAAATGGGTCAATATGAACCTAATTTTTTTAGATATGGTTGACAGTTCTGGTATTTTTTTGACACCCCTAAGCCCTTCTACCTCCCAATAGAGATCAAAATTTAGGCCTTTATGATTCCTTATGCTAACATATTAGATAATAGGCCCTTTTGACTCTTAAAATCATAACACCACAATAATTTAGAGACTTCAAACCCTTACTATAATAGCCTTAAATTTTAATTCATTCAAATTTTTATAAATTTAAAATTTGTCTTAGAGTACTGTGGTGGTGTATTTGTGAAGCATTACAATATCAAGCTCTCAAGTTTATAAAGTTTTAAGTGAGCACTATTGCATTGAGGATTTAAACATTGCAGTGTTAAATTATAAATTTAATTTTAAAATAAATATATCATTCTATTTATATTAAAAACCCTCAACCCAAGCCATCCCCCCTCCATGCAGCCGTTTTAGCCAGGAGAGAAGAAGGAGAGAAGGGGGAGATAGAGGAGGAGAAAGTAGAGAGAAAGTTTATCTCAGGGCAATTTTGTCCATTCTCACAGTTACGAAAGTTGTTCTGATCATTGTATGTAAAATTTAACTTCTATTTTTGATAATTTTGATTTCTATGATTTTATCTCTCTCAAATCTATTTAAAATATATTATCTCTTGATTTAGCAAGTTTCCACTATGTAACTTTTGATATGTAGTCTCATAATTTTGAAATTTAACAAGTTTATATTAAGACTTCACTAGATATGTCATTTTATTATAAATTAATAGAGTGATATCGAGTAAAAAAATGATTACTGGTGATTATATTAAATTTTCATATAAACTACATGATATGGAAAACGTTATTATTTATCCGGTGCAACATGCATTTTTACATAATACATGCATGCTAAATAGCACACTAATAGATTTACATCATATGATATTGCATAAGATGTGTGTATAATGCCTGCTATTATTATATGCATGATGTGATATATGCGTGAAAGCTAGAAAGGATGACTAAAAATAACTAACTTTTTAAGATTAGTTGGAGACATGTTGTCTTATACAGAAGGGTTAGTCGATGGACTTTCCTTTAAATAAGATTTATAGCCTAATCATATGTTATATAAAATAGGATGAATAAAAAGATGGAGAGATATGATATGATACACTTATAGGCAAAAGAATGACTTCTTACGAGAAAGTCACTTGACTTATGATAAGTGATATGAGATTGATTCTTTTTTGAAGGACTGATATGATTGAGACTGAATCTTATTAGATTTAAAGGGCCTAAAATATTTAATATAGGAAAAACACCACAAGATATAGATTTTTTGTCTTACTTATAACATGATTTGCATACATATTTGGATTGCATAATGATATAATAGAGATTAAGATGATAATTGTATAAAATAGATGAAATAATATGAAAGTGAATAAAACATGATTGGTGTACACTTTGAAAAGACTGATAAGACTGATACAACGATATATAATACATATAAAATATATGATATATATGATATATATGATACATTTCGTTTGATATAGAATATAGTAAAAAAGCATTGATATTATATAATATCAGTTTAAAAGATGTAGAATAATTGCTTGATATGACAAAAATACTAGTATATATGGGTAGGAATATAGATAGAAATAATATATAAATTATAAACATGCATGGATTCATGAGTCTACCTACTACATGGAATTTGATATTCGAACAAGAATGAAAGAACAAATTTATCCTTTAAATGGCTACTGATCAATAACATCTAAATGGAAAGTTTAAATGATGGTTGTGTAATCTCTCTTGAACTATTGAATGACACATCAAGAGGGGGGTGAATTGATATTTTAAAAATCTTTTTCAAAACCCTTTTAAAAATTAAAACTAATTTCTTAAACTTAAAATCAAAATAAAATTTTCAATTGAAAGCAAATTAAAAAAAAATAAATACTTATTTTCGTATTTTGATTTTTGCAGAAAACAAATTAACATAATGTTTTCCTTTTGTTTTCAAATTTTATTTCTTTTTCTTTTTCAAAAAAAAAATAAATTTAATCAATCACAAATCTAGTATCTCAATAATCACCAATGCAAACCAAATGCAGAATATAAATATGCAATAAGTAGCATGCTAAACAATTATGTTCTCATGGCTCAGTTCCACCATACCCCATATGACCTCTATTTCTCCATCCCGACTCCACCTTCTATTACTTCCTACTAATCGCATTGAAGCCAGACATCATCAAACCACCACATACCCACCTCCTTCAATGGCATTCCCTTCTGTTGGATCAAAAGCCACGATGAGAGCTTGCTTGTTAAGAAGGTAGCCATCTTTGTCTCTTTCAAGCGCTTCTTCCGCCAAATTCCGTAGAGATTTATGGCTATTGAGTGAAAAAAAGGATTTAACTAGTTGTGATACGGCAATTGAGTGAAATAAAGGATTTAACTAGTTGTGAGATTTAATAATTACCTAAATCCTGTTTAGTAGGATTTAACATGAATCCAACTCAAATCCAGCAAGAATCCTATATCCAAACAACTTTTTTTTTTTAATTGTGATTAATTATGATTAATTGTAATTAATTATCATTAATTATAATTGATTAGAATGAACTATTATAAATTATA
>NW_021544961.1:0-475 GCF_001605985.2 Dendrobium catenatum
AAACCGCCCAAAAACTGCAAGTTTTCAATTCTGTACGAAGTGGATCGTCCCGTATGATCGTGGATCGTCCTGGACGATATTACTTAATAACCTTAAAACGAACCTGTTTGTATATGTGTACGAAATGATTTCGTACAAGCTGATCGTCCTGTACAAACCAAGTTCATCCGGTACGAATAGTTATTACAAGGTCGGTTCCAAAAACTGCAGAAAAACCGTTCTAAGTTGGTTGTATCATCTGGACGAAAATTGGTTCGTTCAGACGAAATTCTTATAGAGACCAAATCATCCTATACGAAAATTTATTTTTGTCAGGATGAAAATCTTATAGAGAACAAATCGTCATGTACGATAATTTAATTTTGTCTAGACGAAAATTTTACAGAGACCAGATCGTCCTAGACAAAATTTAATTTCGTCTGGACGAAAATCTTACAGAGAGCAAATCGTCATGTACGATAATTTAATTTCATCT
>NW_021544962.1:0-2683 GCF_001605985.2 Dendrobium catenatum
GGCAAGCTCGAGCCACGGTGTTGTTCCAGTCGAGCTTTCATTATTTTGATGGATAATCCCGTTTTGAGTGAGGAAAGATTGAAGAGTGCGGCTGCTGTATTCGCCTCCACCCAATCTTTCACCTCTTACCTTAATACCAGTTTCTACCCTTCCAACTAATCCAATATTATCTCCCCTACCTTTCCCTGTTTCAAGCCCCACGGGTAATTCAATTACTCTTCCTACCACCGCACCCATTGTTAGTTCCTCTATTCAACCAACTTCTATATTCTCAGCTCCAAATGCTGAACTACCTCCTCCTCCATCTGCTCCTTCTCATACCATGCAAACACGTTTCAAATCTGGTATAATCAAACCAAAACTTCACTTTGATTTGCTTGCTACTCCTGTCGATATCTCCACACCTTCTACCTTCACAGAGGCTCACAAGCATCCTTCCTGGCGGGTTGCCATGAACGAGGAGATATCTGCGCTTCTTCATCAAAACACTTGGTCACTTGTACCTCCTCCGTCTCGGCATCCAGTGCTTGGCTGTCGCTGGATTTATAAGTTAAAGCTCGCTACCGACGGTCAAATTGAGCGTCACAAGGCTCGGTTGGTAGCCAAAGGTTTTGATCAACAATACGGCATCGATTACAAGGAGACCTTTAGTCCTGTCGCCAAATTACCTACCATACGGATTCTACTCACAGTTTCCTTACAACGTAATTGGCCGGTCACGCAGTTAGACGTGTCTAACGCCTTTCTTCATGGTGAACTGGCTGAGGCAGTCTACATGAAACAGCCAACTGGGTTTGTTGATCAACGCTATCCCAATCATGTCTGCCGCTTACATAAAGCCATATATGGATTGAAACAATCCCCACGGCAATGGTACACTAAACTAACAGCACATCTGCAGAAAGCTGGTTTTCTGTTTAGCAAATCTGATCCGGCTTTATTAGTCTACAAGCAAGGTGACAATCACATCTATATACTTATCTATGTAGATGATATGCTAATTACAGGCACCAATTCATCCACCATTACTACACTGGTTCAAAATTTAAGAACAGCTTTTTCCATTAAAGATTTGGGTCCAGTGTCACTTTTTCTTGGCATTCGGATCACACGAACGCCACACGGTTACTTTCTTGATCAATCTCATTATGCTAATGATATACTTCGAGCAAGCGGATTTGCTAACTGCAAGCCAGCTCTTACTCCGGTCACTTTAAAACCTTCTTTTGTCCAAACATCCGACTCCACTGTCGTGAATCCTACTGAGTACAGGCAATTAGCGGGTTCTCTTCAATACCTCACCATCACTCGCCTCGATCTCGCATTCGCCACAAACCAGATCTGTCAACATATGCACAACCCTTCTGCTGTGCATTTTCAAGCCTTAAAAAGGCTCCTGCGGTATGTTCAAGGAACGATCAACTATGGTCTTCCAATTGTTCCTTCGGAGCCAATCTTACATACCTATGTTGACGCTGATTGGGCCTCTAATCAAACTGATCGAAAATCTATCACTGGTTTCTGTTCGTTTCTTGGAAACAACTTGGTATCTTGGTGCGTGAAGAAGCAGATTACTGTAGCAAAATCATCTACCGAGGCTGAGTACAGGGCGCTCGCTTCAGCCACCTCCGACACGATTTGGCTCCGGCGTTTGCTAGCTGATTTCCAAGTTACACAATTGCAGCCTTCTCATATTCATTGTGGTAATCTCTCTGCTCTGGCCATTGCCAAAAATCCAGTGTTTCACGCCCGCACCAAGCACATAGAAATTGACTATCATTTTATCAGTCATCACATTCAGGCCAAGGATATTGTTGTTTATCACATAGCTTCTGACCTACAGCCGGCTGACATCCTCATAAAAGCTTTGCCTGTTACTCGGTTTAATCTCTTACGAAACAAATTGACGATCCGTTCTCAGGATCCTCATTTTGCGGGGGACTGTTAAGCACATGGGTTAAGCATAGAGGCTAATGAGTATTTTCTCTGCTCTCTGTCATCACACACGTCCCACTACTTTCCTCAGAGCACTTTTCCAACGGTTGCCAGCTCAGCTTTCTTCCTTATTTAATATCACTGTAGCTGTGCTTTGGAAGTAATCTGAAATGAATAGAGAAAAGCTTTTCTACTTTCTGTTTCCTGTGCTTCTTCTTCGTTTTGCTTTTCTCTCTGTTTTACAGGTGTTACTTGGACTCTGATCATTCTCAAACCTAAGAGTTAAATCACTTGACATTTCAAGCATTTCGATGTCTCACGCATATATGAATTGATCTGATGTTGAAAACTTAGGTGGGGAAAGCATTAGTTTAAGGGGAATCAGACTCAGTAAACTAATTATTTAGTTGGTAGTGATTGGTCGTATTGATTGGCGGGTTGTTTGGCTGGTTAAAAAATGAAAGTAGTGTAAAGGAAATACTTTGGAATTGTTTGGATATGTGTAAAGTAAATTCAGGTTAATGATTTTTTTTTTTATTTGAAGTAAGATGAATGTAGTGTAAAATTCAAAGATGGTGGTGACAACAATTCACTGCTAATGGATTCGCCAGCCACTTAACCGGCACCGTGCAACCCCCATCCGACCAGTCCTCAGCCGCTTACGCCAATTGGCTCCTCATCGACAACAATTTGCTTTACGCGCTCTTCTCTACGGTGTCTCAACCAATCTTACCTTACATCATCACCT
>NW_021544963.1:0-721 GCF_001605985.2 Dendrobium catenatum
TGCTGCTGGAAACAAAGCATCTCTCTGGCGTCTGTAGAGAATGGACAATTGCAACCATAAACCTCTCATTATTCAGGGTGTATTGATACATGGCCTGCTCGTCCTGATGTGACAAAAGAAAAAACAAGACAATAAGTAGAGCAATAGGTTGCAAAGTGAATCCCAAATAGAGCGTTTCTAGCAGTCACATTAAGCTTCGTTTGGAATAGTTTTCTTACTGTTTTATAAAGCAAGTTTCTAATATAAAAAATTATACTAAAAAATTGCTTCATAAAACAATAAGAGAAGTTGTTCCAAACAAAGTCTTACTCTCAAAATAAAGGATCATAGAATTGATATGGAGACAACACACTTATTGCTTTCATAGCTAGCTACAAATAAATATGGAGCCTATCACCTTCCTGGTAGTGTTGTCTCCCAATGTTACTTTGCCTCCAGTTTTGGTCTCCAGTAGGATGAACTTCTTCATATCTCCAGTCATGCGTCACGAGCAGCCATTATCCAGGTACCACATGCTCTCACTAGGTCTTTTGTGAGAGCACCCCTACAATTTCATTCAAGGATTAGATTTGAGAACCCAAGTGAGTTTGTGTTCCTCCTTATGCTTGCATGAATGAGATGTATGCATGCTATACTGTGATGGATGCAGTTTGGGTCTCCATACTAAGTGTGTCCTACGGTGTACTGTGCATGTGCGGGCTATGTGACCTAACATGCCACA
>NW_021544964.1:0-221 GCF_001605985.2 Dendrobium catenatum
CATTATAGCAATAAGTCTTAATATATAAATGTTGTAATATTATTTCCTATTATTCTTTCCAATGTCATTGCGTAGTAATAATTATGCTTTAAATGTTTTATTTAAAATTGCGACTTTTTTTTTTTTTTTGCGACGAGGAAGCACTGTCCTTAGGCCAGTGTAAACCCCGGTCGACCTAGCATGAAACCCACACCAATTTACACGGGCCAACACTTAAGACT
>NW_021544965.1:0-279 GCF_001605985.2 Dendrobium catenatum
CTGCATTTGTTAGGATCGGACGACTATGGTCCAGTGTCCAAAATAGATTTAGGATCCGGGGCGAATCTTTGATTATAAGACCCCAAATTTCGGGAATATAATCCCAAATTTCTAATAAAATGCTCAACTCAAATTAAATATCATTTCAATCCAAAACATAAAGCCCAACACTTAGATTAAGTTGGGACACTTCCGAACGGTTCTGGAATCTCAAGGTGTCCCCTACCTCTCTTCCTTTAACTTTGTTAATAACTGCTCAATTTTGATCCATTCCCTTTT
>NW_021544966.1:0-266 GCF_001605985.2 Dendrobium catenatum
ATACGATCATATTAAATGATCATACACCCTCAAAATTGAAAATTTTAGTTTTCTGGGTGGTTTTTCTTATCATTCATATAAAAGTTCCTTAAAAACTAACATGAAAAGTGGTTTCTCTTTGTGATTTTTCAAGATCAACTGAAAGAGTGAGTTTGGGAGAGTGTTTGAGAGAGTGTTCTTGTAAGTGGAGTGTGAAGGGTTCAAAAGGTTACTCAAATGTAAGAATCTCTTTTGATTTTTGGTTATACCCTTCATTTTCTTCTTTT
>NW_021544967.1:0-405 GCF_001605985.2 Dendrobium catenatum
TTTACCTTTTCTTGAGTCCATTGTAACATTGTGGATCTTAATGCTAAGTAACCTTACAAACACAGACTTGGGGAAAAACTTTTATCTATTTTATTAGTGTTTCATATTTTGATCACATCATCCAGGATGATCCAAAAATCATCCTAGATAATCAATTAAAAATATAAACTGTAATTAAGGCAGTAATAATTAATCAAATCATCGTGGACGATATTAGCATCGTTCAGGATGATAGGCTCAAATCAGAAAGAATCAGCTGTCAGAACTATTTAAGCATGTTTTATTTTTAGGCATCATCCAGGATATCATCTTAGATGATACAGTGAAATTATGCCTAAATTAATCTTATAATTAAGGAAAGCAAATATGATTTGATTGCTCTATCATATCATCTTGGATGATCAT
>NW_021544968.1:0-202 GCF_001605985.2 Dendrobium catenatum
CATATTTGTCATTAGGCAAAACAGACATATTTCTATCTAATGGGATCACTGGTGTTCGGATCACTCTATCACTGACAGATTTTCGGATGTTACCATTTCTTCGGTTTGCAATTCCCATTCTAAGCTAGGTGATTGGATGCAAGGCAATACCTGGGTTCTTCTTCCACAGCTGATTGAACCCCACTTCAATGACTTTATTCAT
>NW_021544969.1:0-558 GCF_001605985.2 Dendrobium catenatum
GTTCCCGCCCGCACCGACGCACTACATCACGTCTGTGTCCTACACCCACACACCTCGGGTTGCAACCTGCCCCCTTGCTCGACCTCAATGCCTGTTGGCCCTGCTCACGCACTGCCAAGCTCAAACCACATCGGCCGCGCTTACTGCCAAGCTCGCACAAGCATCGACCGCGCGCACTGTTAGGCTCGCACCTGTAACCAACCCTTGCTCGCTGCTCCCCGGTCAACATGTCGGGTCGGTCAACCCAGATTTGGGGTGCTGCGGGTCGGGTCAGGTATTGTTTTAGATTTCTGACATGTTTCCAGAATCAATCGGGTCAAATAATGATAGGTCATTTTCGTGTAGGACTCGAACCTAACCTGAAACCAATTTTAAAAACCCAAGAAGATGTCATTGGTTATGTTATGGTAGAGAAGGAATTCAAGTTTGGTTATGAAAGGGCATTGTATGGGTGTCATCGAGCTAGTTAGTTCCAAGTGTCTAATTGATTCCAAGGGAGGAGGTAAATTCCAATTGGAGAGTCTCACACAACCTAAATCATGTAATTTTAAGGTTTCT
>NW_021544970.1:0-260 GCF_001605985.2 Dendrobium catenatum
AAAGTGCATGCAAAATTTTTTATTTCACTTTCTTTTTGCCTCTTTATTTTAAAACATATGAAGGTACTTACATAATTACAAATATGACACCTTTGATTTTTTTTTTTTTTTGAAAAATGATGAGTAATAGTTTAATTTATAAAAAATTATTCATCGTAGCAAATATTAGAAATAACATTTTTATTAGATTTAAATAAAATTTTAATTGACTATTAATTAAGATTCATGTAGCTGACTCCATATAGTCAGATAAAAGACTT
>NW_021544971.1:0-2558 GCF_001605985.2 Dendrobium catenatum
CGTATGGAACATCGTAACCGCTCGGTATTGCTGTAATCATATCGCTCGGCTATTGTAACTCGATATTGCTCGCGTACTGACTCGGTATTGCTCGTATAGAGGGTACCGATAGGTACAAAGCGCGGCACCGAGAGCATAAAACATAGGCTCATGGTACGTCGATATTTCATAAAAACAACTTTAAAAAATAAAAACACTTCAAAATTACTTTACAAAAACAAATTGTCGGTGGCAGCTAAAACCCCCGCAGCGGGCGCTCCCTTGACCCGTAGGGCGCTGCCCCTTGCGCAGGTTGAACCACCAGGGGCAGCGCCCCTGACCCCCGGCGGTCGCAAACATATCTACACTTTCACTTAAGATTTTTTCAATGTTTCAAATCTTGTTTTATATGTATAATCCTTTGTAGGATAATGAGCTCTAGTAGAGTAGGAATTGGCTCTTGTGTGATGGTCCATTTGAAATCCTATTCGAAAGATAACAAAACCTCTATGGCAGTTATGTTACAAAAATAGATAAAACATCAGAAGGGGGAGGCAATATTGCATTCAAATGCAATTTTGTAATGCCCAACATACAAAGAATACATATTTATTAGAGTGAAAGCTCATTTGTTGAGATGGTCATGAAATCTGAAGTTTGCCGAAGAGTCATACAATGGTGAATTACAAAAGAAAAATCAGTGAGCTGAGCAAAGGAGTAAAAAGAGAGCTTTCAAAACATATCCACTTTCCAAGCACTCATGCTTCATATCCCTCATCATATTCCACTTGAAAATTTTGTGTCCCTCCTCAGCCTTGTTGATTCTTAATGGGTAAATATATGAAACATTATTCATAATTGTTGGGCTTGAAGCAAATAACGACCTCTTACTATTAATTTTGGAAGTATGGAGTCGAGTGCAATGATTCTTTATACATCTTTCATGATTATAATTTTATCCCTATTTACGTAGAAGTAATCTCTATATGCATATTCTGTTGACATGTTGGAATTGGTCATGGATGTTAAGGACATAATTCCCAAATCCAGCACACTGTCACTATCTTAGACTGCTGATGTGGAGTTTCTATGCCAGAAATACACAGTAGGTAATACCGATGATGCAGAAATATTCAATTAAATCATGTTAGATATAATCAAAATAAAGTTTAAACTTCATCAATGATTAGTTGAAAGAGATGTTTCAAAGTGTATCTTGATATTTGATTGTAAGTTCCAATACAGAATAATGACAACTAATACATCAAAAGCTCTTAATGATATATTAAAGAGAGCACATGGGTTACTAATGCAAGCTCTCATTATTGTCATATATTATAATGTTGTTTGCAATGATTAGTTGAAAGAGATGTTTCAAAGTGTATCTTGATATTTGATTGTGAGTTCCAATACAGAATAATGACAACTAATACATCAAAAGCTCTTAATGGTATATTAAAGAGAGCACGTGGGTTACTAATGCAAGCTCTCATTATTGTCATATATTATAATGTTGTTTGAATGTTTATTTGACGGCTCGAGATTATTACTACTGAAAAATACCAAAATAAAAATATATTCGCCCCACGAGTTTAGGCAAAATTGCGAAAACTTGAAACTGGTGCAAGAAGAATAAAAGAACCTATGCGGATTAATATACATGAGTTTCAAATGTTTGATATGTCCTCAAGATCCTACTGTGTGGACGTTACACCGAGTACTAACAGTATGTGTAATTGTAAAAGAACTACTATTTATCACATATTATGTGTCCATATAATTAGTTCAACTGCATCAGTTAGGATAAGTCTTCTGAATTATATTTCAAACTTTTACACGATGAATAACTTCAAGATGACTTACTCAGATGAATTTCACTTAACACTAGATGAGTACTTGTTAATTCTTGATCCTACTGCTGATATGTACCCCTTGAGCCCTCCGAATATTAGGAGATCTGGTAAACCCAAGTCAACTGGATACAGAAATATAATAGATAAACTAAGGCATCAAAGTAGTCAAGTATGCAATTATGGTCATATAATTGGGCATAATAGAACAACATATCCAACATGCCGTGCAAATCATTCGTAAAAGTACTGACCAATCACTTATATCTGTATAAGTTCTATGTGGTGATGTATAAGTTGTGTAAGATTTTAGAGTTGTTTGAATTTTGTCTAGTGTTAGGAAAAAACTTCGTAGTATTATACAAGTTATCTAATATTTGATTATTCTCCTCATATATTTTATTAAGTTCATTTGATATGATTGTGCAACTAATTTAGTTTGTTTTATAAAAAGCAAATACTTTTAGATAAATTACTAAAATTATGATAATGATTTTTTATTTAATTTTCATAATAATATAAGACTTGTATGTCAAAATATAATTGAAAGCGAATATTATATACTTTTTAATAAGGTCTTTTAAGGAATATTATTTTTTTTTATATAAGTTATTTTAAACATGTAACTACTTATTATAAAAAAATCATTTTGGTTGATAAATTTTATATGAATGTTTTTTTTATTTATTAGGAAATTAGTATTTATATATTATTTGAACATATAATAGG
>NW_021544972.1:0-246 GCF_001605985.2 Dendrobium catenatum
CAACCCGACCCGACCCGGTTATCCGTTTATACAGTAAGTTTAATTCTAATTTCAGGAAAAAAAAAGGTAAAGTGCAAACAAAAAAGTGAAAAACTGCAAAGCAGCAATTATACATTTAGAGAAGTAATAATTTACAAATTATCCAATACTCGAAATTGCAGACATAAGCAGACATAAGCAGCAATTATACATTTAGAGAAGTAATAAGCAAAACATCATTTACACATTTGTTTTAGTTACCAAATT
>NW_021544973.1:0-3334 GCF_001605985.2 Dendrobium catenatum
AATCAAAAGCCTAAGACATTGTTAGGCTCCAACTACATTTGAGTAGAGGCTCACAAATAACATTATCAAATCGCATCAATTTTCTAACTTTTTTAAAGAAACTCTTATGAAATTTGCTCTGGTCATTAACATTACTCAAGTAAACTTAGGGGTTCTTTGTTTTTATAAAAAGTGAGTGTAAAACATTCAAAATATTGGGTTTAAAGAGTTTTGGAATTTGGTTTGACAGAAAAGTAATAAATATTATATTTTTAATTAATTTTAAATTCATTCCATAGTTTATTTTGATGTATTTAAAACTCACCAATTTTTTGCAAAATTTAAAACATGTTGCAACCTGACTCTGCTCTCAGCACTAGCTACCAGCCATCGACTACCACTGCCTGCCAGTCGCAACTCGCAAGCAATCCGCTCTTCCTCCTAGCAGTGGACAGCGACCGACGGGTTCACGTCAAGCATGTGGCATGCCATCTCCTCCCTTTCCTCAACCCTCATGTCGTCATACGTGTGCTTGCCAGACAGTCGGACAAGAGCCGAGAGTTTTTTTTTTTATAAGTTATAATCTTCTTGTTCAGCCTTCAATCTTTTATTTCTATTGCCTTTATTTTGTTGTAGGTGTAGTAAGATCTTTGCCTTTTTTTTTTTGTTGATTTTATTACCTTCTTGTTTGGCATATTCCTTCCTCCAATTTTTGTTTGTATTATATTTATTTTACTGTAGGTGTAGTAAGTCATATTCCTTTATTTTGTTAGGCAATTTTGATTTTTGCTTGTTCTCTAGTAGCTTTATTATTGTTGAGTTGTTTGAATATGCTATCTTGTTTGAATTCTTAATAGATATATAATCTTAAGACATCTTTGAGTACGAGTTTGAACATTATGGAAAGATACTTCGAGCGATCTTCAAATTCAAAAACATCAAATTATATGGATGACAATAGCAATCAGGTTGAAGAGCAAAATGACAAAATGCATTCGAGTGGATGTTGATTTACCTAAAAATATGGAAGTAAATGTAGAAATCTTCCATCTAATTCATGACTACAAATTCATATTGCTGACTTTAATCCTAACATTTGAGATGAAGTCAGTAGAATATATTTACAACGAGGGATATTTCAACCTCGTAATCATGATTTTTCAAAAAGTAAATTCAGGATAAAAACAGACGATTTAATCCTACTTGATTTAACAAATACTCTGATTGGCTGGATTATCGCATATAAAAAATAAAACATATTGTCTTTATTATTATCTTTTCAAAAAACCAGGTAGAGGCAACAAAGAGAAAGAAGCATTTAATAAAAATGGATTTTCAAATTGAAAAAAACAAACAAATTTGATATTCATGTAGGAAGTCATAACAGTGCGCATAATAATACAAGACGTAGTTGTGAAGACCTAATGAAACATAGTCAAAATATTAGTTTTGTGTTCGAAAAGCAATCCGATCAAGCTACAGCTACATATCATACTCGCATCAATACTTATGTTGATTGCATAATATTTCTTTTGAAGCAATGACTAGATTTTCGAGGACATGATGAGTCTTGTACATCAAAAAAATCAAGGTAATTTTCTTGAATTGGTATAATTTTTTATTGAACTTAACAAGGACATACAAGATGTGGTGTTAAAGAATGTACATGAGAATTTAAAGTTAATTGCACATGAGATTTTAAAATATATTACTAGAGCATTCGCTATTGCAATTACAAACTTTACATCTAAGGAGATTGATGATAAATTTCTCTCAATTTTAGTTGATAAATCGTGTGGCACATCCGATAAAGTGTAAATGGCAATGGTAGTCCGTTTTGTTAACATGAAAGGTGAGATAGCATAACATTTTTTGGGGATTTTTCCTGTGTTAGATATAACTGCAAATAGCCTTCAAATGGCAATTAAACAACTTCTATCAACATATGGTTTGAGCATTTCTAGAATATGGGGTCAAAACTACAATGGTGCTGGTATTATGAGAGGGGAGTTTAATGATCTAAAGGCTATTTTTCTTAATGAAAATTAATTAGCACATTTCATTCCTCTCTTCTCACATTAGCTTCAATTAGCATTTGTGGCATTTGTGAAAAGTCACGTTCATATTGTTACGTTATTTATTATAATTTTGAGTGTAATGAATCTTGTTAGTGTTTCTTGTCTGGGAAATACAACGAGAAAATGCATTAAATGAATTACAAAATGGAAAAATTTTATCTAGGTAAGGTTTAAATCAAGAAATAATCCTTAGACGTGTAGGCGATATGAGGTGGGGTTCACACTATGAATTAAATTTAAGGTTAATTATAATGTTATCTACAGTAATTGATGTTCTATAATCATTTTGGAAGATGGTGTAAGTTGAGAATAAAAAGGTGAGGCGTATGTTTTATTAGAATCGTTACAGACCTTTGAGCTTTATTATATTTTTTCATATATCTGATGAAAGATGTTATTGATATCACTAATGAGCTATCACAAACTTTATAGAGAGGAGAATAAGATATTTTGAATGTTATGTCTTTGATGCATATATGTAAAATAAGATTGCATAATATTAGAGATACATAACAAGTGGACTGACTTCATTAGTAATATAACCTCATTCTGTGAGCAACAAAAAATCAATGTTTCACATATGGATGATAAATGGGTTGCTCGTGGTTGACCTTGTCGTGTAGCTCAAGATATAATAAATTTATATCATTTTTTGGGTTAAATTTTTTTACATTGCTTAATATGCAGCTTCAATAGTTGAGAAACCATTTTATAGAAGTCAACATTGAGCTACTTTTGTGCATGACATGTTTGAATCCTAATAATGGATTTCATGCATTCAACAAAAATAAGTTGATTAAAATGACACAATTTTATCCGACTGATTTTAACCTTCTTGATCAGGCGGTTCTTGGAAATCAATTGGATACTTATATCATGAATATTTGATCTGATGATCACTTCACCTCATTAAAAGAAATGGGAAGTCTTGCTGAGAAAATGATCTAAAGTAGGAAAGATATTATATATCATGTTGTTTTTAGACTACTGGAATTAGCATTAGTATTATTCGTTGCTACAGGAGGTGTTGAAAGAGCATTTTCTGTCATGAATATTATAAAAAAATCGGCTGCAAGATAGGATTGGAGATCAATGAATGAATGATTCATTAACTACTTATATTAAGAAAGAAATTTTAGATTCAATTAATAATGAAGTAATCATTCAATTCTTTCAGAATATAAAAAATAGACGCTATAAATTGTAATTTGTTTATTATCTTATATTTAATATTATATATTTTTTGATAATTATTGGAAAAAAAATTTAAAACTTCC
>NW_021544974.1:0-1344 GCF_001605985.2 Dendrobium catenatum
GGTAATGTAACAACAAGATAAAATGCCAATGCTATTAAAAATGCTAAATTAATTAAAAAAAAAAAAGATAAAAGGCCAATGCTAGAGTAAGAAAATGAAGGCTCTACTTCAAGAATAGGATCATTCATTAGGCATAACTTTTTATAAAAGCCTATGGAAGATGCATAGTCTTTTCAAAATCATGGAGAATAATGACAAATCTTAATTTAAGAGTCCCAGTATAGTTACACTATACCAGTAAAAAAAATAAAAAATTCTCATAAATTGTTTTATTTTAGGGTAAACAGACTTTAATATAATATGCCTCATAAAGTAATAATGTAATATGAAAAAATGGCAACAGTGTAGTCCTCATGCATCTAAGTTGGAAATGTAATAATAGATGTGATAATCTCAAAGTGTTGGCAAGGTTTTGAGTATTGCAAGATATGACTTACTAAAATACATGCATTGTGGGTTATGACTATAATGTTGAGTTGATGATTGCTACATAGATACGTTTTTTTTATGCAAGTATTTGTCCAATACATATATTGTTATGA
The DNA here is from genome assembly GCF_001605985.2 of Dendrobium catenatum. NCBI lineage: Eukaryota > Viridiplantae > Streptophyta > Magnoliopsida > Asparagales > Orchidaceae > Dendrobium > Dendrobium catenatum. Next base: position 543 of record NW_021544974.1, read on the forward strand.
TATTGGTCATATTATGACGAATACTATGTCATAGGTTTCATAGCATTTTTATGTACTGAAATGGCTAAAGCAATGATTGTGACCAAGTAGAAGTTGATTTCATGCCATATGAGAATAGTTTTATGTAACGACATAGAATATAAATGTTTCATCTTGTAATTCATCTATAATTATATATATTGCATAAGATTTCTCCTCCCCTCTATATCCACGGCCCTCACCCAAACTACCTAAGTTTGGGATAACATTGACAATATAGTTTTCTCCTTCTCACTTGAAATCCTAATTTTGTCACTAGTAATTGTGACATACATTTGGATGCAAAGCAAATAAAGATTGTGATATAATCCTTTGATGTGCACCATGTGGTGATGTTTACAATGTAGTTCTTCCTTTGGTGCAAGCATGTTTATTGTATGTCATAGTGCAGCGAAGATTATAGTATTAGTAAAAGTTACAATCCAAGCTTTAATGTGGCATAAGACTCCTATACACCTCTTATGTTACAATTAAAATTATGGTGTAGGTCATAGTACATTGTTTACAAATTGCAACAAAAATCTAAAAATATTAGTGGCCTTCTAAACTTGGGAAAAAATATTCTCATAACAATTAAATATAGGGCAATTTATAATTTATCTACTCATTATAGTTATAGATAATAACAATGCATTTTATGCTCTTTGATGGGAAATATGATCAAATAATACTTCCTTAGGTTGTTTTTGTCAACCGATCTAAACCAAGAATGTTAATGGATGTTCAATTATTGTTTGATGATGATCTCCATCAATGTTATCTT
>NW_021544975.1:0-323 GCF_001605985.2 Dendrobium catenatum
CTCTCAGAATCCAAAACCACACTCATCAGACAGAAATTCGAACAAAAATCGTACAGATATCAAATCGGACATATCAGAACGAAACAGAACAAATCAGAACAGATACGGACAGATCACATCAGAATCAGAGTCGTACAGATCAGATTACAGAACAGAATAAATCAACAGAGTCATACAGAAATCAGAATCATATCAGAATCATATCAGAACAGAATGGTACGGAAACAGTCAGAGTCATACAGAATGGTACGGAAACGGAAACAGATCATATTAGAAATCAGAATTGCAGATCATATCAACAGAACATATATCAACAGAGCAGA
>NW_021544976.1:0-215 GCF_001605985.2 Dendrobium catenatum
AACAATGTGGATGTGGGTGAGGACCGTGAGGTTGGTGATAATGCAATTCAAAATGAACAAATAAATAAAAAAAAAGAGGAGGTTGACCTCTACTGTTTGGGGACATTATGAAATGTTGCCAGTTGGTAATGATGGCAAACAACGTTGCAAATGTAAGAAATGTGGGTCAACTTACTTATCTGATAGTAAAAATGGAACAGGTAATTTGAGACGTC
>NW_021544977.1:0-285 GCF_001605985.2 Dendrobium catenatum
ATCCGATGGTTGATATCAAATGCTTAATAAAAAAAAAATATTTAGAGAGCTAAATTGAAGAATAAATATGGAATTATAGAGACCAAATTTATCAAATAACATTCGATTTAAATTGATATAGCATTGAAGTTAATTTAACTCAAAAGGAATTAAATCGAATCAGTTAAAGCTAATAAACTTGATTTGCATTTGAGTCGAATTGGTATATATTAAATTAGATCAATGGAAATCGTCAAGGTTAAATTTCATTAAAAATTGGTTCAAACAAACTCAATGATGCTTGAT
>NW_021544978.1:0-316 GCF_001605985.2 Dendrobium catenatum
TAAACTGTTTATAATCATAAATTAAATAAATAACAAACTATTCAAGTTTATTCAATTTAACAAAATACTTATTTAATTAGTCCTTATTGAACCCTAGGTTCATTTAAAGCACTACTACAAAATATAATTTCTAATTTTCTTTTATAGCACTTTTTACTATTTCATAACTCTTTTTACAACCTAAACCCTAAATGTTTCTAATAGCTCAAAAAAACCCTTTTTCCAATAAGTCTGTACAGCACTGCATAAATAGATAAATAAAAATAACATACATTTATGGACATTGGACAGACAGTAACTCTTTTAATTTTGGAGG
>NW_021544979.1:0-684 GCF_001605985.2 Dendrobium catenatum
ATTCACAAAACTCTCAAAACTCTTAAATAAAATAAACTAACACCTAAGCGAAGCTCTCTAAACAAAATCCCTACACAAGCTCCAAAGCAATGCAAGCTCAAAAGCAGTGCGAGCTCCTGCAAACAAATACAATAAAAACAACAACAACATCAAGCCTTTATCCCACTATGTGGGGTCGACTACATTAATCCTTTTTCTCCATTGTATCTTATTAAAAGTCATTTTGTCATATAAATCTAATAAAGAAAGATCATTTCTAATATTTTTTAAAGTCTTTTTAGGTCTATCTCTACCTTTCTTTTAACATAAGTTAAATCTAATACCTCTTCTTTCTTAACCGGGTCATCGGAAGGTCATCGTTTTATGTGACCAAACTATCTAAGGCGACTCTCTCTAATCTTATCTTCTACTGGAGCTCCTGCAAACAAATGAACAAAGAAAAATCAGTGTTGTAAACAAAACTACAATGCAAGGAAGACAATAAGTATTGTAATAAAAACTATTGTGCTAAAAGATAAGTACTATAACTAGAAACTGTGTTGAATCAAGAAGAGAAAATACTGAAACAAAAATATTATTGTAGAAGCAATAAAGAAATATAAACTAGAGTAATTTTTGTCCGATCTACCCTAAACACAAATGTGGGCTCCGAAAATTCGGCCCCGGCCTCCCCGCTCGCTTTTC
>NW_021544980.1:0-525 GCF_001605985.2 Dendrobium catenatum
GTTATGATTATGTCTTCTTAGTGCAACTTATTAGGGGGTTGCCTATACCGGCAATGTTGTAGCATAAACAACTTTAACTTCAGAGTTTTTGATGAAACTCTAACCACGGCAAAAAAAAGTCTTATGTTAAGAGTTTGCCTTCACTTTGCTGGAGGAGTGCTTTTTGATCAAGCATTAAGAATCTATAGTATTCATTTTTCGTGTATTCCAACTCTTTTGCTATTTAGTTTGAAGCAAAAGCAAAACAAAATAAAAGTTTAATGTTTTCCTTGCATTTGGAATTGGCCAAATAGGGCTATTTTCCAATCTCATGATGTGGTCGCTTGCAATTGTAGTCAGCAATTGCTTGCCACCGCCCACCACATTTCAATGTTCTTAAAATTTTTTATAACAAATTGTTGACCCCTGCATCAAAATACAAACGAAAAGAAGCAAAATCCAGCCATTCCGAACGTCCGATCTCCAATCAACTGAACAACCTAAGCCCGTCAACTCCCCAACGCAGCTGCTTCCCACCAGTTCATC
>NW_021544981.1:0-244 GCF_001605985.2 Dendrobium catenatum
ATCAAATGCAATAATTTTCCACGAACAAAGATGGTCGAATTGTAGCAAGTACAATCATTTACAGACCGTCGTGGAGGACCCATCATATGTATTAAATGTTATATACAGGCAGAATGTCAAAAGACTATAATAAGTGTAAGCTCCTACGACCAAAGTAGGAGATTCGTTGGTGCATTATGATCCATATACAGAAAGCGACAACTAGTACACGACAGTCTACCTGTACGCAGCAGCGAACAACTCT
>NW_021544982.1:0-1595 GCF_001605985.2 Dendrobium catenatum
GGGGGGGGGTGAATTAGTAGTTTTAAAAATTCTTAAACAAACAGAAAAATCTTTTTGAAACCTTTTTGAATGTTTTAAAACAAACACAATCAACCTTTGATGCATAAGCGATTAACAAAACATATTAGAGATTTTAATCATACAATCATCCATAAAAATTAAAATGTGAAAAATAAAGTGTAGGAATAAAACAGAAAGAACACATAAGATTTTATAGTGGTTCAATCAACTTGACCTATGTCCACTCCCTAGAGCCTCTTCTCTAGGTATTGCACTAAAACCATAGTGACTCTCCTTTTACTTTCACAGCAAGGTGGAGAAGCCTTTATAAAATCTTTTTCACAGACCCCGGTGAGGCAGAGAACCCAGACTCCTTTTGCTTCCTTCTGAAGCAGGCAAAGAACCTTGATCTATTGCTGATGAACACCTCCATAAAGCCATTAAGGAATTAGGGATGACGATTAGAGAAGTCGACTCGAATCCTTGCTTGGAGCAACCTTTGTGAACACCTCACAAACTCCCCCTCACAAGATCCTCTCTCTCTCTCTCTCTCTCTCTCTCCCCCAAGCTCTCCCTCTCCATCTTTAAGCTCTCCCAGGTCAAGACAACAACAAAAGATCCTCTCATTAGTAAATAAGAAATCTTATAAAGAAGGCCTACAAAATTGTCCTAATTTTTAACTTGTCGTCAAAGATCATCTAGGACGATCGATAGATCATCCTGTACTATTAGTGTAATTCAGTCCTTTTAACCAGGATGATCTGGGTCTACTGCATGATTATAACTTATTATTTGTTCTGATCGTCCATGATGTTATAGACATCGTCCTATATGATTAGTTCAAAATCATACATATCGTCCAGTAGATAGTTCTGGACGTTCAGGAGATATATGTTGGATGAAGAAGAAATATAATTGATCATCCAGGATGATGCTTGGATCGTCCTTTACGATTAGTTCAAAATTAGTGATTGTCATCTAGCAGATAATTCGGGTCGTCCAGGAGAAACATCTGGACGATGAATAATTATAACTGATCGTCCAGCAGATAGTTTGGGATGTCCAGGTGATTCAGGAGAAAAATAAAGTTTTTCTTACTGATCTTCCAGGATGATCCTTCTATCATCCAGGATGATATGTTAAATCAATCTAACCTTAATTACTTTTCTTAATCACCTGATTAATTTATACATGATTGTAATGAATCGTCCAGGATGATATGGGATCATCCTATATGATTATAACAAAATTCTAAAAATAAAATCTTGCCTAAATGAGTTTGGCAACTGAGTATTTCTAATTTGAGCATATCATCTAGGATGATGGGTGTATCATTTAGGACGATCTACTTAGGCAAGTTTACATAACCAGATGTTCTAATTAGAGTTTCTATTTTTAACTGATCGTCCAGGACGATATAAAATTATCCTGTACGATATGATCAAAAATAAAAAAAACTCTAACTCTCTAAATTTCTCCTTCTGAGTGTGTGTGTGTGTGTGTGTGTGTGTGTGTGTAAGGTTACTTAGATTTAGGGTCCACTAAGATACATTGGACTCAAGAAAAGGTAAAAATGCATTGAAATAGAAATTACA
>NW_021544983.1:0-379 GCF_001605985.2 Dendrobium catenatum
ATGACTTCCTGATTCGTTGCAAGAGGGAGACCTCTACAACCCCAGCGCAGATCTTGTCTATGTTGCGGACCAGGTTGCGAGAGGATCTTCGCAACTAGCTGTTTGCCCGGAACGTCATTACCCTAGAGAATGTCTATAGCCTAGTACTTAATTTAGAGGAGACCCGTTCCCAGCACCCGAGCCATTCACATGACTCTAGGCCCTCCTACAGACCGTTCAGTAATTCCACTCCTCAAACTTCTGCTGCCCGACCCACTCGACCTAACCACCCATGGATCCTGCACCTCGTTCTGATTTTAGGAATAAACCTCCCACCCCGGATACCCCGCGGTCCAGTCCCGGTACCAAGTGCTTTCGATGCCAGGGGTATGGGCATATC
>NW_021544984.1:0-238 GCF_001605985.2 Dendrobium catenatum
TAACCAGTGATTAGTGGAATAAATCAAGGATTAATTACAAATTGAAAATCGTACTGTACGAATACATTCATACTATATGATGAATAGAGACGAATTCTGATCATCTTGGACAATCCCTTATTTTTGTCTCATCATACTGTACGATGTCTATCGTACCCTACGATGAACAGACACAACATTTGATCGTCTCAAAATTCATCATGGATGATGCTTTGATTTTGATCATTCATACTTTACG
>NW_021544985.1:0-272 GCF_001605985.2 Dendrobium catenatum
ATATTAATGTCATCAAAGAGATCACCACCTCTGAGGGTAAGTTTGATAACAAGGCTAGTATTGCTGATGCTATCATTAATCATTTTAAAGAGGTTTTTAACTCTCCCAGACCTGTTAATGAGAATGATTTCAATATTCCTGTTGGCAACATTATTCCCTCTAATTTGGTTGACTCCTTAACTTTGCCGTTTACTGATTTAGATATTAAAAATGTGGTGTTTAACGGATCCTCGACCTCTGCGGCTGGTCCTGATGGCTATACGTTTGATTTT
>NW_021544986.1:0-530 GCF_001605985.2 Dendrobium catenatum
AATGGTTTTGCCTGTTGAAAGGTTGACATGAGAAGGAAGATATTCTTCATAACTATTCACTTCCATGGGTGCTTTCCCTTTATCATCGGGATCAACATGAGTGGAAGAGGAAGAGTGTACCTTTGATGGAGCCACCACCTTGGGTCTCCATTCTTCCTTCACCCCAGATGAGGAGGTATGGGATTTTTTGTGTCCCAAGTTTACCTCATCTAAAGGTGGAGTCTGAATGTGACCCCCAGAGTGTGGCTCATCATAAGGAGTAGGAGGTTGGTCTTCTTTTGGAGACCTCCTAAACCTAGTAGGTACATCAGATCTAACAGAACTAGAAAGGGAAGTTCGAGGGACCACTCGGCGATCAGGGTGATCAACCTTTGGTCTGCCACGGACCTCAGGTAGCGGTGCTGAGTAGTCAACCAAAACAATCTGCTCACTAGTTGCCCTCTCCTGACGAGGCCCAGAATTATACCCATCTGTCAAAGCTGACACTGCTGGCTGCCTAGAGAATCGGCGCCTATCCCTTTGGGATGGTT
>NW_021544987.1:0-224 GCF_001605985.2 Dendrobium catenatum
TATGAATGGATCTCAATCAAATTGAAGCTTTCAAACGATCACAATCAACTATCAATGAACAAATTATCATGTAGATCATGAACTATTCTTGAAGGGATGTTCAATGTGTGGTTTAATGTCCTTGCCAGTGGATCCGCAAGTTCATTCAAAGAAGTTGGATAGTTTTCAACGAAAGAATCCCCTAAAAAATGATACGATCTGTCCACAATGATTATACCAACCCA
>NW_021544988.1:0-299 GCF_001605985.2 Dendrobium catenatum
AAGGGGAATTGGTCCTGGTGCTGAGAAGACCAATCATTCCACATCAAAAAATTGGTGGCAAATTCGTATTCAATTGGGAAGGCCCCTTCGTCATCGAGAAGGTATACCAAGGAGGAGCATATCAGTTGATCAATCTGAACGGTCAGAGACCTATGCCGCCTATCAACGGTCGACATTTAAAGAAGTATCATGCATAAAAATATTATGTCTAATGTATTTTATGATGATCAAAGTGTTATATGCGTATTTATCAATACATGCTTACATTCATATTTTGAAATTCTCTTGTATAGCAAGAA
>NW_021544989.1:0-496 GCF_001605985.2 Dendrobium catenatum
TTGAGTAGTTAAACCAACCTTATAAGCAACATGATAATAACCTTTAAAATAATCACCATTTAATAAATTATCATCAAACAACTATAGAATTTTATCCTTAATTTGTAAAAAAATACAAAGGGTATTCACCTTAATCCCCTCATGCTTAAAATCATTCATACTTCTCCATAAAAACTAATAGATAATGACAAAAATAATATTCCTAATATGTTTGTTAGTAGTAATGAGCCAACCATTTAGATGATTAGAAATGGAATTGTAGCAAGTAGCAGATTGCTTATTGAACATTTTCTCAAAAAATAACCAAACTTCCATATCAATACGACCATGAATAAAAACATTATTAAGATTTTAAATATGATAACAACATTGACATTAAGAAACTATATTAATAGCTTTTCTCATTAAGACATAGTTTAAGGGCAGGTAATTATGCAAAATCCTCAAAACAAGAGCATAATACGATGGAGGGATACTAGAATACAAGATAGAAGAA
>NW_021544990.1:0-334 GCF_001605985.2 Dendrobium catenatum
TGCAATCAGGTCGATTGAATGTTTGCAGATCCTCAACCCTATGGTTCAAATTTTCCAATCCTATCATTAGCGTTTTTGTGGTGGTTGAAGTTTTGTAGGTGTTATTTTTTCTCTTTTGTAACACTTTTTTTGTTAGGTTTTTTGTCTCTTTCAATTTTGTTTGTGCTTTTGCACAATTCTGTTTTGTTTTTGTTGTTATCCTCTCTTTTAATACACTAAACTATTTTACATTAATGGAAATGGGTTAAGCCCATAATTTTCCAAAAAAAAAGTACAAATTAATAATTAATTAGGTAATGAATATATAATAAATATGATTTAATTAATATAATTT
>NW_021544991.1:0-453 GCF_001605985.2 Dendrobium catenatum
GCCTCCGCTCTCCGTTTCTAGTACCTTCAATTCAGATGAAGATGGCTGAGCTAAAATGACACGTTTAAGAATATGATGATTTATTGGTAATAAACTCAAGAAAAAACAATTTCTGACATCCGTTAATCTTGCCTAGAACGCGTGTCGTTCGTGCAAAACGCCTCAGCTCTCCGTTTGCAGCACCTTCAATTTAGATGAAGATGGGTGAGCTAAAAGGAGACGTTCTAGAATATAATTATTTATTGGTATTAAACTCAAGAAAAAAAATTTCTGACCTCTGTCAATCTTGTCCAGAACGCGCGTTGTTCGTGCGAGACTCTCCGCTCTCCGTTTGCAGCACCTTCAATTCAAATGAAGTTGGTTAAGCTAAAAGGAGACGTTCAAGAATATGATGATTTATTGGTATTAAACTCAAGAAAAAAAAATTCTGACCTCCGTTAATCTTACCCAGAA
>NW_021544992.1:0-290 GCF_001605985.2 Dendrobium catenatum
TACTAAAACTCCGTTTTAGAAAGCAATAAAAAAGCCGTCCCAAACAAAGCCTTATAAGGACAGGTGGGCTCTAGTTTGGAGGGGAAGAGGGCTTGGCCAATAATTTTTTGAAAAGATTCTATGTTTGATAATGTTATGAGAGCGGATAATGAGTTGATTGAGGTTTGTTAGGGTTTTGAATAGTGTATAGAAATTGCTTTTTGGTTTGTGGGAGAGGGAGGCTAATAGTTGGTGGACTCATGGTTTGGTATAGTAATGACGGCTGTCACTTGGGGAATATTTGAGGTGTC
>NW_021544993.1:0-337 GCF_001605985.2 Dendrobium catenatum
AACAGAAGGAAAAAGAGAAACGTCCCACATTCACCTAACCAGATCGAAACAGTGAATAGGGAAAACTCAGTGCTCACCTGACCAGATCGAAACATTGAACAAGAGTACGACAAGGAAATGACTGTCTGCCTGACCAGATCGAAACAGCAGAACAGAAGGAGAAAGAAAGAGGGGTCCCACATCCACCTGACCATATTCGCAACAGTGAATGGGGAATACTCAGTGCTCACCAGACCAGATCGAAATAGTGAACAGGAGCAAAGAAAAGTAAAGAATCGACTATCTGCCTAACCAGATCGAAACAGCAGAACAGAAAAAAAAAAGAAAAACGCCCCAC
>NW_021544994.1:0-491 GCF_001605985.2 Dendrobium catenatum
TACTTATATAACTTATTTTGATTATCAATTAAAATAATAACTTAAATTACATAGCTTTAATTCTAATATTCTGTCAGTTTTAACATAAATAAAAAAAAATATCTATTTAAACTTTTTTGCCGGAACGACATGGTGGTCGGACTGGTATTACGGGGGAGGTCCTTGGTTTGATTCTCAGGGCCGACAGGCACAGGCCTAACGTGGAAGGGAGAGGGCTCACCCGGGCGCAGGTTTGGATGGGAGCGGGCTCAATATGGACGCCTCGATGGGAGCGGGCTCACCTGGGGGTGGGAACCAGACACCAGCACCCGCTGGCGCGGACTGGAGTAGGCTCACCGCAGATGGGCGAACCTTTGCAATGGGTGAAGGTGCCTTGGAGAAAGGCATTTGAAACATCAAGTTGACTGATTGGGCAATGATTATAGTTTGTATATTTGCAATGGGACTAAATGTCTTAGTAAAGTCAAATCCATATTCTTGGTTATATCCTT
>NW_021544995.1:0-215 GCF_001605985.2 Dendrobium catenatum
TTGGGTTCAAATCATTAAAAGGGCCCTTAATCGAAACTATTTAATAATTCCAATAAATACCCAGATTTCTAAAATTCATAACTAATTGTAGAAAATTCTAAATCAATAAAACTCAGTGGCTAATGACTCTAATTAAAATATAGTATTTTCCAAAATTTTCAAACCCTCAAAATCTGTTCAAAGTCAAAAAGTCAACATTTTGGTCAACTCTAGGT
>NW_021544996.1:0-273 GCF_001605985.2 Dendrobium catenatum
ATAATACTAATAAAATTCATAAAAATTAACCACATTCCAAAAAAAATTAAATTTTAAACAAATACAACATGCATTGATATTAATGAAAGGATTACATATTCATTTCATAATATCTAAAAACAACTAAGAAATTACACTGACTTAAAATTAAAGATAAACATAAAACAAACACTTAACATAAAAACTGACACAACAAAACATAAAACACGAGTACAACAAACACAAAGAAATTCATATCTACTGTTCTGGAGGAGGAGGAGGAGGAATGCCGCC
>NW_021544997.1:0-639 GCF_001605985.2 Dendrobium catenatum
ATGCAATCCGTTCGAGGATACAAAAATTCTCCAACAGAGTCTCTTAGTGGAGGAAGGTGAATGAGGTGTCGGCGGGGATGATGTGTTTGTGAATTTGTTAGTTGTAGTTAAATGAGTAAGCATGTGTTCTTTCTCTAGGGCATATAAACACTATGCTTTTACTACTACCCCTTGACCCCGCAATCTGATCGAACAGGTCGAATCCCGCTAGGGAGCGCTGCCCCCTTCGACCATCGCCAGGGGACATTGTCCCCTTAGAACTCCCAACATATTTCATAAATGTACAGATAAAAACTATCATTCCTTCAACTTGTTTTCTTTCAACTTTAGTTATTCCTTTTCCTATTCATGGATGTTTGTAGAGTGTCATCTTCATCGGTTTTTCCTCCTCCAAATCAGCGTCATCTTCATAGGCTTTTTCTTGTTTCTTCTTTCTCAGCAACTATGAAATATTTTTTTAGTTCAAATCCTAAAAAATATAAATGTTTCGTGATATTTCATTTAAAAAAGAGCGTCATTTTCAAAACCCTAAATTTGAACAAGAATATTTTGGGCCGGCTCGGTTGGGCTAGCAAGAAAAAAACAAATCATAAATTAATATCCATGTGTACATGACAAGTGTCATGATTTTATTGGACT
>NW_021544998.1:0-207 GCF_001605985.2 Dendrobium catenatum
ATTATAATGTGTCAAATGACTGAATTTGAAATTATTAAATCGCATATATCCAAATACTTCACATACGATAGTGATTTATGAGATAATAATAATTAAATAAGAATTAGGATGGGAGCACGATAAAATAATATGGAGCAAGAGAACAAGATAATTGGTTCCATATTCCTGCCGCTTTCACAAGACAATAAAAACAACTATTTTTATCAC
>NW_021544999.1:0-1026 GCF_001605985.2 Dendrobium catenatum
TGCTGACTCTCGGCGATCCCGAGCTTACTTCTTAGATCATTAGAGTTACTATGTGAACCTAAAATTTTTATTAGAATTTCAAGTAGAAGAATTTTATACGCACCCTTACTAAAAAAAAGCACTCTGATTTATATCCATGCTAAAACAAAACGCGACATGCAAGGATCCTAAAAAAAGCTACTACACAAACAATATAAATAATTATTTTTAATAATCCAAAATATAATGTCCAATGTCCAAATAATTACACCCATAATTTGCAGAAAAGTAAAGTTGCCGGGTACCACTGACAACAAACCCGGATTCTAATCCTAAGAATGACGCAAGTGATTTTTGAAATGGGATATATTCTTTCTTGTATCTTCATTTCTTTATCTTCTTTCTTCCATATTCTCATTTCATCTTTTTTTCTTCTACGAACTCCTTGGATCCGTCGTGTCTGGATATCCAAATGAAAAGAAACTCATCCCTAAAAGGGGTATTTTCTTTTCTTTTTGGATACTAAAATCATCCTAATTTGACTTTCCAAATAAAAGAGAATAACCCTTTAAGGTATATTCTCTTTTCTTTGGTTTCCAAATAGGACGTGATATCCCACTTTCAAAATCACTTTCACATATCTTGACTTTTAATATATTACATTTACATTTACATTTACATCACAGAAAGAAAAAAAAAATCTAGACCACCTGCAGGGTTATCCTAAGCAGTTTATAATAAAAATCATCCCAAGAAGTTATATATATGCATTTAAATTAAATCAATCAGCCACACTCCTTTTTATTTGGGGGCTAAGCAATTGGAGCACCTATAGCATTTATATGATTATTAATTAATCAGCCCCCTTTACTGCCCTGCATAAATATGGCCACCTGCAAAAAATTTTGTGAACAACCAGATCACTCCTAACTTAAGGGCAATCTAATCGTCAATCAAATCATATCACAGAGTGCAGTAAAAGAAAATAAACAAACAGACCAACAGTTTTATATCCAACATGCAATGAAAGCCGAGAAAGCCCGTCAC
>NW_021545000.1:0-232 GCF_001605985.2 Dendrobium catenatum
AAAAGTTAGCAAAAGAAACAAACATAAAACAAACAAATACTATCCTCATAACATCCTACTAGAGGACTCCTCACATGCACCGATTGTAGGAATATATTTTAAAATAAGGTTTAGATATGCAAACCAAGGGGCCAACACTGCAAAGGGGTCCAATGTCTTACCAAACTCCTCCAGCAAATGCCACCAAAAACAACTAACAATTCTTACCAACGGAACCAGAAGAAAGATACAG
>NW_021545001.1:0-219 GCF_001605985.2 Dendrobium catenatum
GTAATTTTATTTTTCCCCTCTTGAGTTAATTGTAATATTTGGTGTGACTAATGATAAGTAACCCTACACACACACACACACTTGAGAGACTTAGAATTTTTATTTTTATTCAAATCGGTAAGGATAATATTTTACATCATCCTGGATGATCGGGCTTAAAATAGAAAATCTAATCAGGGATTCTTAATTAAGGCAGATGGCATTAGCCAATCGGCCTAG
>NW_021545002.1:0-279 GCF_001605985.2 Dendrobium catenatum
CGGGCCACTCATTGATTGCTCGCACCTTTTCAGGGTCTGCAGATATACCTTGGGAGGATATAATGAAACCCAGAAAAATTACATGGTCGGTTAAAAACGTGCACTTATTGGGGTTGGCAAACATTTGTTCTCTCCTTAATGTTTCACAGACTTGTCTTAAATGGTCCAGATGTTGATTTTTCGAGGTACTGTAGATCAGAATGTCGTCAAAGTACACAACTACGAATTTTCCTAGGAAGGGCTTGAGGATTTGGGTCATCACTCTCATGAATGTGCTTG
>NW_021545003.1:0-212 GCF_001605985.2 Dendrobium catenatum
ATGCATAATATTTCTTCAGGTATCTGCCATTGATCGGCGGCATGGGCCTTTGACCATTCAGATCGATCAGTTGATAAGCTCCTCCTTGAAATACCTTCTCGATGACGAAAGGCCCTTCCCAGTTGGATATGAATTTGCCACCAATTTTTCTGTGCGGGATGATTGGCCTTCTCTGCACCAGGACCAATTCCCCTTCTTGAAATGATCGAGGG
>NW_021545004.1:0-227 GCF_001605985.2 Dendrobium catenatum
CCAGGTTATATATGAATTTGATGATGAAATGAAGTTGGTTTCTGCAAGCAGGTGTTTTGTCAGTGTCGCATGAGGGGGACAAGATGACCGTGGTGGGCGAAGGGATTGACTCGGTGGCATTGACGACGCTACTGCGAAAGAATGGGATATGTCGAATTGGAGTTGGTAGCTGCAGTTGAGGAGAAAAAGGAGGAGAAGAAGGTGAAGGTGGAGGCAGAAGTAAAGAG
>NW_021545005.1:0-272 GCF_001605985.2 Dendrobium catenatum
ATGGTGAATGTAATAACGAGGACCACCACATATCCCCCACCTTAGTTAGATTTTTATCCACCTAGGCATATGAATAAGTGAGATTAACTTTAAATTAATAATAAAATTTTCTCAGTTCTCCCTAGAACTTAAAGAGTGTTTGGGGAGATCCCTAATACATATTTTTATATTAAAACTAAAATAATTATGAAAGTTAAGGAAAGAAATAACAAAAACCTTTGAGACATAAATTGTTTCGAAGGCCTCAATCAAATAATAGCAACCACATAAAA
>NW_021545006.1:0-211 GCF_001605985.2 Dendrobium catenatum
TGTCATTTTTGGCCGGAACTCCTAAGTTCCGGTATCAATTTGGTATCAGAGCCGGCAAGATGCCGCCTAGTCGTAATCCCCAGCGACCAGTGCAAGAAGTGTTGATCGAAGATTTGCAAAGGGAAATACAACGATTGCATCAAAGATTAGAAAGGTTTGAACAAAGGGAAGCTATTGATGATTAAGAAGAGGGAGAGGGTGTAAACCCATT
>NW_021545007.1:0-1061 GCF_001605985.2 Dendrobium catenatum
TTCTCCTCCTTGGACTCTTTGGATCCGTCGTGGCTTAAATTATCCAAACAAAGAGACATTTTCCCCTAGGTATGGGGCATTGCCTTTTCTCTTTGGATATCTAAAGCCATCCCACTTGATCTCCCAAATGAAAGAAGACTCTCCCCTATGAGGATGCTTTTTTCTTTTGGGATTCAAGTGGGATAAGAATATCCCAAATCAAATATCAATTTCACAACTCTTAATTATTATTATAAATTTTTACATCCATTTGAAAAGTAGAAAAGAAATCTAAAGAACCTGCAAGGTTATCCTAATAAAATTCCAAGCAGTTTATATGAAAATGTAAATGCTAACACCATTGACCCTGTGCCAAGCCATGCTCTTAATTATGAGGACTATGCAGCTCCATCTGTGCAGTTATAATTATTAATTTTAGCCCTCATTTTTATTTGGGGGGAAGCTGAGCAAGAACCTACATAAAACATTATTAGAAATCATGATAATGCTCCCCACTTTTTATTAGCATTGAGCATGGCCACCTGCACGGAAGAACAGTATATATATGACGTTCCTAACCTAGGGGTAGATCTAGCGCTCATCACATCACAGAGTACAGAAAAAGTAAGCAAACATACCAGCAATTTCAAACAGCATGCAATGAAAACCACGGGAAGCTCCGGCACACAGCAGAAAAATAAAACCCAGCGGCCTAACCTAGATCTAGAAGTGGTGCCTAGCAAATAATTCTATGTGTGTGTAAGGCTGGTGTGGTTCGGATAGGTCCTAAGCAGGGTAGTTAGTTAAAATTATTTAGAGTTCATGTTTGTTGGGGTTCTGAAAAGGATATTTTATTTAAAATTCAAATATTAGTGGATTAGGATCCATTTTAATTATTTCAGTTTGTTGATCAGTTTTAAGAACGTAGGCTTCTGATATTTAAAGTTCAAGTGATATTAGCCAATTTTGGAAAGTCCTGGGTCCTCCTAGAAACTAGGCTAAGGGTCCAAAAAGTCACTATGAGAAAAAGGCTAAGTTTAGGATCCCTAACACTTTAGGAAAATACTAGACCTTAATACGAG
>NW_021545008.1:0-361 GCF_001605985.2 Dendrobium catenatum
AACAGAAAATTTAGCATTTGAAATGCACTCCATGATTAAGGAAGAAATAGAATAAGGAAACCCGAAATACCTCAAAACTTTTTCCAATGTTGGCCAGCCCATGGAGTCATTGGCTTGTTCCAAATCCAGCTTGAAAGAGACCATCCCGCTAGAATTATTTGGAAACCTGAATTTGTGGAAGATCTCATGTGCAACCATAATGCTATCTGTCATAGCTCTTCCCTTCAAAAATGCAGCTTGTTCAAAAGAAATCACTTTGTGAATAACAGAAGAAATTTTATTTAATAAACTTTGACAGTCACTTTGTATATAACATTGCATAACCTAATTGGCCTGAAGTTGGATGGGTAGATAGGATTGG
>NW_021545009.1:0-358 GCF_001605985.2 Dendrobium catenatum
CAAGATTCTCTCTCTCTCCCTCTCTCTCTTTCTCTCCTCAATGTCTTATTAGGTCAAGGAAGAAGCCAAAGGTCTTCAAAAACATAGAACAAGAGCTCTTAAATAGAAGAGCTTCAAAAGAGCTCATTAATTACAAGTTACTGACTTAATCGTCAAGGCCGATATGGACATCGGCCTGGCCGATCAGTACAAAACTCAGAAGATTGGCCAGAGCATCGCCCTGGATGCAAAGCTGGACGATTTAAAATTGGCTAGATCATCCGGGCCGATCTCACGATCGTCCCGACCGATCAGTTCAAATCATGGGAAAATCATCCTAACAATAGCCCTGGATATGAGCTGGCCGATATTTATCATC
>NW_021545010.1:0-274 GCF_001605985.2 Dendrobium catenatum
TGCTAGGTATTGCTTTGCAAAAATGAGAAATACAGCTATGTGAAGATCAATACCATGCAAATACCGAGTTGTACCGAGTTTTTTACAACTCAGTACAACTCAGTATTTGCTCAGGATTTGCTCGGTATTGCTAGGGATTTGCTCGGTATTGTTAGAAAAAACTCGGTACAACTCAGTACAACTTGGTATTTGCTCGATATTGCTCGGTATTGCTAGAAAAAACTATGTACAACTCGGTATTTGCTCGGTATTGCAAGAAAAAACTAGGTACAAC
>NW_021545011.1:0-285 GCF_001605985.2 Dendrobium catenatum
TAGGGGTACAAAAGGAAAAACATGAACTATAAATGACATGAATAAAATAAAACGTCAAAAATAAAGGCTCTGAATCATGGACGTCGATCGGCGTCTCCGGCGATGATACACGTGTCGAAATCTAATGTCCCCATCACTATCTTTAAGAGTAAAGCCACTCATCCACCTGAGCATCCTCATATCCGCAACACTTAACTTAATATTATGCTTCTCTTTTAGTGGACAACATTCTGCACCATAAAACATTATAGGTCTCACTACCATCTTATAAAATTTTCCCTTAAG
>NW_021545012.1:0-211 GCF_001605985.2 Dendrobium catenatum
CTCAAAATAACAACCCAGGTTAACAAAAAATTGCAGCCGCTGTGAAGAATACAGCAGAAACAAAAACAACCGCAAAGACCGCCCAATAAAAAGAAGAAACAGCAGAAACATGAATTAATTAAAACGAATATACGGCATGCTCGACTTATCCATCTTCACCAAACCTTTCACCAGCCTAGGCAAATTATCCATATCAAATTCCCTCTCTTCC
>NW_021545013.1:0-322 GCF_001605985.2 Dendrobium catenatum
AAAATTGCTCTGAAAGAAGCATCATTGTAGTAGACGGCTCTTCATATTCATCATCAGGATGCACTAAGTTGTATTTCTTTTCCAAAATATATGTAACCAAGTGTCCTAATGAGATATTCCTTTTTCTCTTCTGTTCTGCATGCCCAATTTCTAAAAGCCCATAAAGATGGTCTAGGATAAGTTGGGCTTCATCGATAGGCTTACAATCCAAAATTAAAAAGGTTAAAACAGAAATGAATGGGGTAATATTGATCCTATCACCAGCTTTAGGAATGATTGAAGATTGAAGAATGTGCTGGATGATTCGGGCATTTTTAGTCAT
>NW_021545014.1:0-327 GCF_001605985.2 Dendrobium catenatum
GAGAGCGAGCGAGTGAGAGAGAGAGAGAGATAGAGGGAGAGATAGAGAAAGAAAGAGAAAGGGTGTGCAAGAGAGAGAGAGAGAGAGTGATAGAGAGAGAGCAAGTGATAGCAAGCTAGAGATAGAGAGAGAGGGAGAGGGAGAGGGAGAGAGAGAGGGGGAGAGAGAGAGCGAGAGAGAGAGAGAGCAAAAGAGAGAGAGGGAGAGCAAGGGAGAGAGAAAGATAGCGAGAGGGAGAAAGAGAGAGAGATAGATAGATAAAGAGAGAGAGAGAGTAAGAGATAGAGAGAGATAGAGAGAAAGAGAGGGAGAGAGGGAGAGAAAGAG
>NW_021545015.1:0-681 GCF_001605985.2 Dendrobium catenatum
GCAATCAGCTACTTCCAAATATGATATTATAGGAAAGTAAAATAAGAAAGATCCATTATACGTATCCCATGAATTTAGGGAAAGTCCACTATTTGAGAGGTCTAAAAAATTGAGATTCTTGAGATCCTTGATAAACTCAAACTGTAAGTCTCCACTAAAATTATTTAAACCAAGTTCAAGCCCACTAAGTCCTTATATTTGAAATAACGATTTTGGAATATGCCCTTGTAGATTATTATTTGATAAATCTAAATGATCTAGCTGTGATAGATTCCCTAATGAAGATGGTATTCTCCCAGAAAATTGATAACTAGAGATTTCCAAATATTTTAAAAACTTGAGGTTGCCAATTGTATCAAGTAAATTCCTAAAAAAATTAGTATCTTAAAGATATAAAGCTATTAACTCACTATCCTATGAAAATTTTCTGAAATTTTTGGAAGAGAACCAAAAAGCATTGGATTGTCTGAGATATTAAGATACTATAATTTTTTTAGTATAAGTATTGCTTGGGAAAAACACCTTTAAATTTGTTTTGTCCAACTTATAATGAAGATAGAGAAGTAAAATTGACAAATGAATAAAGAATGTTATAGTCCAAATTATTGCCTATAAGGTCAAAACTATTTAAATGAGGGAGCATTGAGAGAGGAGGAACTAGCACCAAAGAGAGAACAAAAG
>NW_021545016.1:0-301 GCF_001605985.2 Dendrobium catenatum
CACAACGTTGTCTACAGATTTGGTGTACTGCGCCGCAGAATTTCAGATAACGGCACAGCATTCAAAAGCACTAAAATTTATAAGTTTGTTGATCGACACAAGATCGATTAGAGGTATTCATCAATATACAATCCAAGAGTGAATGGCTTGGCGGAAGCCTTTAACAAGATGCTGGTGAAACTGTTAAAGAAAATCTTCACCAAGAATAAAAGGGAGTGGCATACGAAGATGGTAGAAGCGCTATGGGCGTATCGTACAACTTATAAAACGCCAACCAAAGCCACTCCTTATTCACTCGTAT
>NW_021545017.1:0-464 GCF_001605985.2 Dendrobium catenatum
CTTATTTCATGGCTTATGTTTTGATGATTGGCAAACCTAACTGATTATCTTGGACTGCCTATTTTTTCTAAATATTTCAAGAATCGAAGATTGGACGAACAAACGATGCAAATGCATAAGTGGGTAGGATAGGGTTGAGTCAGTCTGTAATCTATTTTTTCTCTTCTTGATTCAGCTTGTATTGGTCAAAGAGACTGATGCTAAGTAACCCTACACACCCACTTGAGAGATTTAGAATTTCTGTTTTAACTCATATCGGCCAGGATGATTTTTATATCGGCCTAGATGATCGGGCTTAAAACAGAAAGTCTAAATAAGGATTCTTAATTAAGGCAGCTGACATTAACATATCGGCTTGGACGATACGTGTATCGGCCAGGACGATAAGCTGAAAATAGAAAGAAGTTGTCGCCATAGATAATTAAGGAATACTGTATTTTTAAATTATCGGCCAGGACGATCAT
>NW_021545018.1:0-329 GCF_001605985.2 Dendrobium catenatum
AAACCAAAACCAAGATTCACCACAAAAATCAAAGTGCGGAAATTAAATGCGAAGGCAGTAATAAAGAACATAGAAATTTATAATGGTTCAGTCAACACGACCATCCACTCCCTGGAGGCGCCCTCTGAGTATTGCAATAAACTCAGTGTCTCTCCTTTTTCCCGCACAGTAAGGCGGAGAAGCCTTTACAAATTTTTTTTCCACTAACCCAGATGAGGCAGAGAACCCAACTCCTTTTGCTTCCTCTTGAAGCAGGCAAAGAATCTTGATTGGATACTAAAGTAGACCTCTTTAGAACCCCAAGGAACTAAGGACGACGACTGGAGAAG
>NW_021545019.1:0-216 GCF_001605985.2 Dendrobium catenatum
GTCATTGCATGATTTAGGTAGAGAACTTTCAAATGATCAAAAAGTAAGTAAAATTTTATGTTCTTTACTTGATAAATTTGATGCCAAAGTCACAGCTATATGTGAATCAAAAGATTTGAATGCTTATTCTATAGATAATCTAATCGGCTCACACATAGCCTATGAGGAAAGCGTGAGTTAAAGATTTTTGGATGCAGGTGACGAGAAGACTATTGT
>NW_021545020.1:0-982 GCF_001605985.2 Dendrobium catenatum
AATAATTTTTTTTTTTTGTAATTTTAAATTAATTCTGAATGAGATTGAATTAACACAAAATTTTAATTTTAATCCAAATTTGAACTCGATTTAAATTTGAAGTTAAAAAATAATATTCATAATAGAACTAATATGAAATAGCTGTTTTACAATCATTTTGGCATCTCCTACATAATTTTTGAGGGGGAATTAACCTTTTTTAGGTTAAAAAAAACGATTCTCCCAACACGTTATCAAACGGCATCTAATTTTGATGATGTTGAACGCATTTGGGACGTCTCAATGTACAAAAAAACATAAGATAGAGAGAGAGAGAGAAGAAGAAGACGAAGAAGAAAAATTATAATTGTACCTGTAATTGACTGCTCGGCCGACCAGGGTGGCGATGAATTTCTGGCGGACTCACGAACGTCTTCGAAGAACTGTTTAGCAACAGGAGTTCTCTGTTTATATAGCGAACGTGAGAAGAGAGATAATGGTGGAGAAAAGGGACTAAAATGGAGGTGGCCGGTAATGAGGGAAATGGTGGGGAAGAAGGTGGTGGTGGTGAAAATGGAAAGAAAAGAGAGAAAGAGGGAAGTGGTGAGATAAAGAGGGTGAAAAATGAATGAAAATGGAGGCGGGGTGCAAGAGAAGAAGATGATGCAAAATAAAATGGTGGGTTTGGCTGGGAAGAGAAGAAGAAGAAGAAGAAGAAGAAGAAAAAAAAGACGAAGAATGGGAGGACGAAGAAGAACAAAAGAAAGAAAAGCGGAGGAAGGAAACGAGAGGATGAGCTAAGGATGGGGAAGTAGGAAGAGCGGCAAAAAAAGAATGAATTCACTAATTCAGGAATAGGAGAAATGGCTGGCCATTTGGGTGGTGGAAGGGAGGACAGATAGAGAGGAGGGAAATATGGAGAGCCAATATTGGTGGGTTTTGCTTTTATTAAAGATTTTATTTATTTATTTTCTAATTAATTATAATAAGATAATTTAATATT
>NW_021545021.1:2500-5463 GCF_001605985.2 Dendrobium catenatum
AGAAGGGTCATTCGAGGGACGTCCCTGAGAGCTTGGCCTTTGAGGCCGGGGCGCTTGTGCCAAAGGAGGGGGCGATGCGTTAGTGGAAGGCTTGGTCGAACAGATCCCCTTGGTGTGGCCAAGAAAACCACAGTCAAAGCAAAAGTTAGTGAGCCCTTCGTATTCAACGCGTTGGAAGAAACGTCCGTGGATACCATTGATCCATATCCCCGGAAGGAGCCGCTGTGAAAGATCAATGCGAACACAAAGCCTAGAATAAGAGGACTTACCCCACACGCTCGTATGTGAATCCATCCATAATGGTTCTCCAATCATGTTGGCCATCCTTTTAATATTATCCACGTCCTAGTACATGAGTGGTAATTGCGGTAGACGAATCCAGATCGGGGAGTGCATCCCATGTAGCGAGTTGGGAGTAGACTGTGGAGACCCTTTGTCCATGCCAATAATGTTGCCGGCAACTATCCATGGCCCGCTCATGAGGACGGCATCCCTTGCCTCCACCCTTGACGGAATCCACACTTTGCATTAATCTTCTCAGTTAATCTCCCATTGACAAGGATAGAAAATTGTGGATCCATAACACAGCAAAGCACCCAAGCAGTGAATCTAGGTGGAAAACCCATACGTTCAAGAACGATCTCCAAAGTTCTCCAACTCATCTTATCATACGCCTGCTCCATATCAACTTTTAAAGCCAAAAAACCCAAGGAAGATTTAGATACCTTGAACTTATTCATCATCTCTTGAGCAAGCAAACAATGATTTGAAATTGATCTCCCTTGCACAAAAGCTGCTTACACCTCCGAAATCAATCTTGGCAACACTCCTTTAAGCCTATTAACTAAAACCTTTGCCACAATTTTATAAATTGTTTGACAAAGACTGATAGGTCTAAACTTGGAAGGCTGATCCGGGTTATTGACTTTAGGCAACAAAACAACAATAGTTTCCTTCCACAAAGGTTCCATAACTCCTGTAGAAAAAAACTCCAAACAAGCCAAAGTCACTTGTTCTCCAACGATCTCCCAAACGAATTTAAAGAACGAAGCAGTCACACCATCTCTTCCAGGAGCCTTGTTCCTACCCAAAGAGCAAACCACATTCCAAATATCCTCCTTAGTGACCTTAGCATCCAGATAAACAGAAAAATCAGCTAGAACGCTCCTCTGGACCTCTAGTGACGACCAGCCACCTTCAACAATATTCTGCCCCATCAATTTCTTCTCAAAGAAATTAAACATCTCCAAAGAAATGTCATCCTGGCCTGAAATTACCGTCCCATCTGCCTTCTTCAAAGAATCAATACCCTTTGCCCTCCTTCTAGCAGATGCCATTGAGTGAAAGAAATGGTTATTACCATCCCCTTCCTCTATCCTCCTTACCTTGGCTCGTTGCCTCCACCACATAGTAATACGAGATAAGGTACTATTCAGCAAACGAACCTTGTACTTCAAAGCCTCAACTTGAACATCTGTTAATCCCCCCAGCAAACATTCCAGCTCCTGAAGAACTTTAATCTCCTCATCCAGCTCACCCTTCAAATGATTAAGTTCTTTAAGTTTATTTTTACTCCAGAAAAAAAAAGAGCCTTCAAATTTCCTTGGCATTTTCTCTGCAATTTGGAAGACTCACTACCCGAGTCCTTCACACACCATTTCTCCCAGACCAAATGCCAAGCTCTAGGATAACTAGCCCAAACATCTTCGAATTTAATCCAATAAGAGTGAGTTCAACTCACAGCACCCATAAACCAATCCACAGTAGCCAGAGAAACCTTCTCCTCAACATTCCGCTCTCCAATTTGTTGTGAATCAATGGCCATGCCTCCTTGACCAAGATTGGCATCAGCATCCAAGTTCCCATCAGTAGAATGATCCACTCCACCAGTATCAATCACCTCCTGCATAATCTCCTCTGGTTGCAACAATCTGTTCTCCAATTGATCCACAGATCCCATACTAACCTCCACCTCATTACGGAAATCCTCGGCCTCAGATCCCCCAAGAATCTCCATCGCCTCCACACGATCGACAGGTCCCTGCATTGGCATATCCCGTACCTCGATCCCCAGATCTCCAGCTAGAGACTCCCTCTCCAGCTCAGAAGAAGGAACCACCTCTTTACCAGCATCCAAACCTTCATCAGATCCACTCGATCTAGAAGATCCAGCTCTACTTAGAGGTCTGGCCGCACGACCTCCCGAACCAGACGATGAAAGCCTCCTATCTCCTCCTTCTCCATTCTTAACTCCCACAGCATTCCCCACCATCGCATTCTTCACACCATCTCTCCAACCAGAACCACCCCCAGTCTTCTTCCCTCCTCGAAACTCCTTTCCTCCACCGCTCCTCATCGAAGGGTGACGAGGGGGTGACCGCGGGTCACCCACCACCATAATCCACAAAAGAGCACCATCCAACTACGGCGACGAGATCCCCGATCCAAGAGAGATTCCCCTCGATCAGCATCGCACAAAATTTCCCTTCGAAATCGCCTTCGAAATAGGAGAGAGAGAGGGAGAGAGAGAAGGAGAGAGCTAGCGGGAAGTGAGCAAGGGAGAGAGTAAGAGAGAGAGAGGGAGAGAGAAAGAGAGAGAGAGAGAGAGTTAGAGGGAGAGAGAGAGAGGGATAGAGGGAGAGAGTGAGAGAAAGAGAGAGATAAAGAAAGAGAGAGAGAGTAATAAAGGGCAAGGGAGTGCAGGAGAGGGAGAAGGAGAGAGAGATCGAGAAAGTGTGTGAGAGAGAGAGAGAGAGAGAGAGAGAGAGAGCAAGTGAGAGCAAGCTAGAGAAAGGACAAGAGAGAGCAAGAGAGAGCAATGGGGAGAGCAAGAGAGAGAGAGAGAGGGAGAGGGAGAGTAAGAGAGATAGAGAGCAAGAAATAGAAAGGGAGTGCTGGAGAGAGAGAGGGAGATAGAGAGAGAGAGAAAGGGAGACAGAGAGAGACAGAGAGAGGGAGGGAGG
>NW_021545022.1:0-408 GCF_001605985.2 Dendrobium catenatum
ATAATCAAGTGACTGTAAGAAAGTAGACATGCGTGTTATCCAGAAATCAAAAGGTATATTGTCAAATAGTGGAGGTCTAGTAATAGAGTAACCCTCACGTGTATTTCAGTTTCCAAATATAGCCATCTACGTTAATCAAAAAGTAGTTTAAACTAATGATTTTGAAACAAAGCTCTAATACCACTTGTTGAGTCTATTGAATAGGTTGTTAAACCTTAGTTAATGTCCCAAGGCTACCAAGAGGGGGGGTGATTTGGTATTTTAAAAAATTATCCCTCTTTTAGATGAGTTGAACCGAAAATAAATTTTAATGAATTTTTATAAAAAAAAAAATTTCAACCATAACTTTTTGAACAGAAAAATGCAGAAAATAAAAAGCAGTAAAAATAAACGACACAAGATTTATAG
>NW_021545023.1:0-583 GCF_001605985.2 Dendrobium catenatum
AATTCCGCATTTATTTCTGTGGTGTGATTTGGTTTATGCCATTTTTATTCTTTGTGAAAAGAGTTTTTAAAATACCAATTCACCCCCCCTCTTGGTTAGCTTGGGACTAAGTTCATAGGGCTTAACATCCCGAACGAACTGTCATGTGGTATCAAAGAGGGATTCAAAAATTTAAGTTTGAAAACTTTTTGAATTAGATCCATGGCTAACATTGGGAATCATAACACTACGAAAGGGTATTCCATTACCCGACCTCCCCTGTTCGATAACCTAACTTTTGATTTTTGGAAAACCTGCATGTCAATGTTTTTACAATCTACTGATTATCGCATGTGGATGCTTATTCAAGAAGGTTATTCTCCCCTTCTCGTGAAATTAATGGTGTTAAAACTGAAGTTGCTTTTACTGAATGAACTTTTGATGAACGAGATTTAGCTCAATTAAATGCAAAATTTTTGAACTATTTTTTCTGTGCTTTAAAATCTGAGGATTGCATGTGTGTCTCAACTTGCAAAACTGGTAAAGAGATTTGGGATAAATTGTGCTTCACCTATGAAGGTACTAATGAAGTTAAACAATCCTG
>NW_021545024.1:0-216 GCF_001605985.2 Dendrobium catenatum
ACACCAAAATCCAATTTAAGAAGACAAAGATATGATTTTTACAATTTTAAATACAATAATAGGGTATTTTAAAATAGTGTACTTTTACTATTTTCAAAATAACTGCATATATAGCTATCATTTTTAAATAAGAATGGTCTCAAATCGTACATAATTCAAATACGAACAAAATAAGGTGATGTGCATCGAAAACGGATTTAAAACGAGAAAGTTGTG
>NW_021545025.1:0-316 GCF_001605985.2 Dendrobium catenatum
AAAAGTAGAGACTCTTACCTTTGAGTACCAAGTGAAATCTTCATGCTCCAATAGTATGAATTCTCCTTCAAACACTCTCTCACACTCTCTCCTTCACTCTCCTTTCAATTGGCTCAAAGATCAGTTGGAAAAAAGATAAAGTGGCAGTTTATTTCGGACTTTATATAGGAAAGACACAAAAAATTGTCCAAAAACTTCTAAAATTCAAGTCTGTCAGTAGTGGATCGTCCCGTACAATCGTGGATCATCCTGTACGATCGTGGATCTTCACGTACAATCGTGGATCATCCCGTACGATCGTGGATCGTCCCGTACG
>NW_021545026.1:0-281 GCF_001605985.2 Dendrobium catenatum
ACATTCCTCCTCTTTGTTCTTTACTGAAGAAGGAATGCGAGCCCTTACTTTAGTTTGTATCTAGTTTATTTTCATATTATTTGCTATTGCATTCTTCAAAAAAAAAAAAAAAAAAAGCGGCTAAAAAGCCGTTCAAAACGAAGCCTTAATCTGCTGTAGCAAGCTTGTAGTTTTGATTGCAACATGTGCTCATTTCACGGAAGGGTCTATTTAGGCTGTAGTTTTTGTATAATTGTGTTTTTTAAAAAAACTGTTGTAAAAGGAAACTACATAGCAAATAA
>NW_021545027.1:0-256 GCF_001605985.2 Dendrobium catenatum
CGAAGAAGTCTATACAAAAACTTATTTCCACCAACCCCGGCGAGGCATAGAATCCAACTCTTTTCGCTTCCTCATGAAGCAAGCAAAGAACCCAACTCCTTTTGCTTCTTATTGAAGCAGGTATGTAACATCATCGCTGAAGTAGACCTCTCTAGAACCTCCAAGGAACCTGGGACAATGACTAGATAAGATGACACGAATCCTTTCTTTGGAGCAACCTTTGTGAAATCCTCACAAACTCCTCTCTCTCTCTCTC
>NW_021545028.1:0-268 GCF_001605985.2 Dendrobium catenatum
GATTTTCTCCAAGTTTCAAACCTTCATATGTTACCCCATATAATCATCTTATGGGCTAACATATGTTCACTTTTTGACAAAACTCTCCTTTTGGCATGTATTTAGTCTCTTTACCTTCCTAACGTGTGTTGGGTGTTTTTTTTTACCACTCAACACGTGTTGGAAGGTTAAGATTAGTCTACAAGCCTTAAGTTTCAAAATAACAAACTCTTTTTCATTTCTTTTGAAACAAAATCTAATTTCAATCCTCTCTTTAACTTTCAGAAAA
>NW_021545029.1:0-332 GCF_001605985.2 Dendrobium catenatum
ACCATTTGCTATATCCCATTTCACAATAGGATATAATGAATTAAATCCTTCATTCAGAATTTTGAAGGCTGTTGACTTGTTTCCATTGGGATTTTCTTTCATCAATTTGTTACCATATTTTACATCCATAACCGAATGTAATAGAGATTTTTCTTCTTGAACAAATCTCCTTGCAAGTCTAGCATGCAAAGCAGGAGCTTTAAATAGATTAGAATGAATTCCTCTTCCACCATTTTCAATTGGTTTGCACATATCATTCCAATTCACATAATGCAATCCTTTGGCTCCATTTTTTTTATCCCATATGAAATTTCTGCTTATTTTATCCAGTT
>NW_021545030.1:0-274 GCF_001605985.2 Dendrobium catenatum
AGCTAATTAGAGCCATGGCTAGCCACATAGAGGATCTAGGAGCTTCAGATACAAGTTGAGGGGTAGGAAGTGCTTCATGGCTCTATCAAATATCAATCAACATACTTTTGGGTTTTCACTTAAGCTTGTCACAAAGGGGTTATGTGGAAGGAAATATGTTACATTTTTTCATTGCATTATAGTAAAGAACCCAAAATTATTTTGTTTTGTGTTGATTTTTGGTAGTATGGCTTATGTACTTCCAATTTTTTTAACTCAAGGCATTTGTTCTTGA
>NW_021545031.1:0-733 GCF_001605985.2 Dendrobium catenatum
CGTGTTTTTGGCGATTTTGTGTTTTGGGTGTCTTCTCCGCATTGGCACCCTGCTAGGGCCATTCTAATGACAGGTGCTCCAACCTCCAATCCTTGAGTGAAGACGTCTAGCCCGACTCATGGAAATAATAAAGGGTTTTTCAGCCTGGAGGGTGGTGAGCCTTTTAAGTCTCCTTCTAGATCGTTCAAAGATTTTCTATCTGGAAATCCAATGGCAGGTGATATTATTCCTAACTTAACTCAATCATTTTTTAATGGTGTGCCGTTGGTGCTTCTTTCTGATGAGGATGTTCTTAAACTTGCTTCTCCTTTTCAATTCACGTTAGTTGGTAAATTTGGCTTACGTAGACCAAACCTTAACACGATCTGACATTTTTTCGGTTACCTAAAATTTTCTGGTCTGTTGGATGCTCGACATATTGCAATTCAACTTTCATACGATTTAGATTACAGTAGGGTTTTTGTGAGAAGAGCTTATTTTATCAACAATTGCCAAATACGGGTTTTGAAATGGACTCCTTTTTTCGATGTTAGAGAGGAATCACCTATAGTTCCGATATGGATTTATTTTCCTAATTTGCATTTACACTTCTTTAACCCGAAAGTTCTTCACACTCTTCGTTCCATTTTTGGTCATCCCCTGCAAACCGACCAGGCGACAACTACTAGAACCCGACCGTTTGTGGTTAGGGTTTTAGTTGAAGTCGATATTTCTAAAAAGCATGAAAAGGAGA
>NW_021545032.1:0-215 GCF_001605985.2 Dendrobium catenatum
AATGACTTAGAAGTAGCACTCCCCTCTCCACTAAGAGTTATAGGATAAAGTGATTGCATACTAGGAACTAACTTGATCATGCTGACTCAAGAAGATTAAAAGCCACATAACCTTTGCTTTGATCTGAAGTACTCCCTTGAGTGAGATGGTGGCTCATGATAACAACCATGACTATAGTAAAAAGATATGGACTAAAGGCTAATCTATATGTAATC
>NW_021545033.1:0-207 GCF_001605985.2 Dendrobium catenatum
TCTCCAAGAGTCACCTTGCCTCCTGTCTTGGTCTCTAGCACTATGAATTGTTTGGCATCGCTAGTCATATGTCGATAGCATCCACTGTCCAGATACCACATTCTCTCACGAGGACTTTGTGAGAGCTTGCCTACAAAATTATGAAATGCCAGATTTAGGAACCCAAACAAGTTTGGGTTCCTTCTTATGGAAAGTAGAATACAATGC
>NW_021545034.1:0-1660 GCF_001605985.2 Dendrobium catenatum
TCGCAGTGATATCAATGGCCGGAAGAGGAAGAGGAAGAGGAAGAGGAAGCGGGAGGGGAAGGGCTAGTAGAAAAAAGGAGACAAATTCATCGAATTCTGATAAGAAGGTTAAGAGGTCACGGAGCAGCAAGGCCGGTCTTCGTTTTCCGGTCGGCAGAATCGCCCGCTTCCTCAAGACCGGAAAGTACGCCGATCGAATAGGCGCCGGCGCTCCGGTATACCTCGCCGCCGTCTTGGAGTACCTTGCCGCTGAGGTCTATCTTAATTCTTCCCACCTGTTTCAGAGCTTGATCTTCTAAATTATGTTTTATATTTTAGAAGTATAAATAATATGAAAATTTTAGTTACCTTTAATTTGGGAAAATTTAGAAAAAAAAATCTAATTCAAATTTAATTGAAAAAAGAATACCATTATGTTCTAATATATTTTATGTAGTATGAGATTATTTTCATGTCACATATTATCTCTTAATTCAATTAAACTATTAGATAATATAATTAAAACATTTAGACAAATACAATTAAATTATTATCCATTCATCATACTTTTTTCCTGAATTCATTTTAATGAATGTCTAATAATTGAATTATATTATCTAATTAATAATTGAATTATATTATCTAATTAATTTAGGATTAACACTAATGAATGTAATTAATGATACATATTAGAAAAATAATCTCAAATGAATACAAAATCCATCAAGATATGCTATTGCTAAAACTCCTATTTATTTTGATTAAATAATTTTTTTACTCAAATCATAATTAATTTATTCAAGATATGCTATTGCTAAAACTCCTATTAATTCATAAATATGATATAAAAAGGTAATTATCTTAATCAGTAATCAAATCATAATTAATTTATTTCTCCTTTGATTAATTGAAAGCTCAAAACTTGCCTATTAATCTTAAAAAAATTAATTTACTTCAACTCAAAGCAAAACCAATATACCTTCTAAAATAATTTTTAAGTAAAAAAATTTTTGAATTAGAAAGAAATTTTTGTAAAAAAAGCTGCTTTTGAAATTAAGCATCAAAAGAAGCTTTTGTTTGCTTTGAATCTTCGGTATCTGATTCATGGTCACCCCTACAACAAAATTTAAGCAGGTTTTAGAGCTGGCAGGAAACGCAGCAAAGGATAATAAGAAGACGAGGATAGATCCTACGCACATCCAGCTTGCTGTGAGGAATGATACAGAGCTTTCCAAGCTGTTGGAAAATGCCACAATTCCTAATAGTTGTGTGATGCCCTTCATTCACAAATTCCTTATTACTCAATTTACCGAGGACTTTGATGATGATATGTAATGATCATTTGCCAGCTCTTGTTGTTCTACCTATCTCACGTGCTATTTTATTTTGAATAAATTTAAAAAATAAATCTTGTGAATATAAAAAAATGTTCATTTGATTCTCTTGTGGTGCCTGAATTTTCTTTAGGGTTTTATTCGGGACAATTTAATTGTTGTTTTCTAAATCATTTTTTTAGTACAAAAGTTTTTTAGTTCAAGAATTTTTCACAGTAAAAAATTACTTTAAAAAACGGTAAGAAAGTTGCTAGAAATGAAGCCTAGGTAAGTATGAGATTTTAAAAAATGGATAAGATGGCATAAATTACTTTAATTGTGATTAGAACTAGAGATGTTATACATCA
>NW_021545035.1:0-249 GCF_001605985.2 Dendrobium catenatum
GTATAACATATGAGTTATTGAACATCATGGCTCGATAAGCTTAGCTCATGAGCTCGTTAGTGAGGTAACTTTGTGCTAGTTTGCAAGCTAGCTCCACTTTTGCCCATACAATCATATGATGTCCAACACATCTAATTAGCCTCTGCTTCGTTTAACAAATGTCCCATTATTAGTAGTAGTGGCAAAACAACAACAACAGCAACAACATCAATCCTTTATCCCACTACGTGGGGTCGGCTACATGAATCC
>NW_021545036.1:0-208 GCF_001605985.2 Dendrobium catenatum
AAAAGAGTGTGGCCAAGTGTGGCTTAATAATTTAAATGCATATATATAACTGCTTGGAATGATTTTTGCTTAGGATAACCCTGCAGGTGGTTTAGATTTTCTTTTTCTTTCTGTGAAATGTAATGTAATGTAAATGTGTTTGAAAATATGTGAAAGTGATTTTGAAAGCGGGATATCACATCCAATTTGGAATCTAAAGAAAGGAGAA
>NW_021545037.1:0-242 GCF_001605985.2 Dendrobium catenatum
CCCGTCCTCCCTAGTAATTGATGCAATACCATTGGATCGTCTCCTCGCCGACGCCATAGAGTGGAAAAAACGAGTGTTACCATCTCCCTCCTCAATCCATCGCACCTTCGCCCTCTGTCTCCACCACGTCATAATCCGGGCAATAGTGGAATTCAAGAGCTGCACCTTGAAACGCAGCCTTTCAGCCTGGACCGGATCCAGCCCAAGAGGTTTGCCTTCTAACTCCTGCAGTGTCCGAACCT
>NW_021545038.1:0-273 GCF_001605985.2 Dendrobium catenatum
AATAAGGGTAGAATAGTCTTCATCCTAGACCTCCATTTCCATAACACGAGTTTCGATAAGAGAAATAGTATACACCTCTAAACGTATCTCAAACAATGTACTAATGGCTATTCGAGATTAGGAAAATATTAACTGGCCTAATCCTTTAAAGTCAAATACAGGAAATCATGATCAATATTATCATTTCCACCGTAGTCGTGGGTACACCACTGAAACTTATAAGCCGCACAAAAATGAAATTGAGAGGCTTATCCTATAAGGCTATCATCGATT
>NW_021545039.1:0-352 GCF_001605985.2 Dendrobium catenatum
CATAAGCGTAAGCCCTGTAGTTAATTATATCGTAGGAAACGTCCTATAAAGACTCTTAATTAAAAGAATTGTAGAAATTTATTTTGAGATCTTTTAAAGAGATATTGATGGAGAGATGCTTGAATTTCAAATGGGATTGGATCAAATTTAAGAACTTATTCTAGAGGTTAAAGAATGAAAGATAAGATGTGTTTTGGGATTTTGAAAAAAAAAATTAAAAACACTGCATCCTATCTTATATATTGGGCTTTAAGTTTTAATTTTGAGAAATTATAATTTAAATTGACCAATTTATTAGAATGGTGTGATTAGACTCCTGAAGGGTGAGGACATAAGAATCAAAATCTAACTC
>NW_021545040.1:0-285 GCF_001605985.2 Dendrobium catenatum
GGATCGACGAGAAAGATTGTCCAAAAATGGATCGTCCGGGGCCGATTTTAAGGATTTTAAACGTACTGACACGTGGATCGTCCAGGAAGATCTAGTGTATCGGCCAGGATGATTATCATAAGTGCATTGGCCAGGATGAAATATGTATCGGCCAGGACAATAAAAAATAATTATAATAGAGTTTGATCATATCATCTGGGACGATGTAGGATCATCCAGGACGATGAGTTATAGAGAGCTCAGAAAATTTCAGCAGATGAAATTTTGAAGAGAAATTGCTATATC
>NW_021545041.1:0-497 GCF_001605985.2 Dendrobium catenatum
ATCTCTAGAACTCTCTCCCTTGGAATCCCTCTCTCACCTCGTTCACCCCCTATGTGATTCTTACTGAAAAAAAAGGACTTGATTGACATCTAAAACGGGCTCCAAAAACCTCTGATTTCAAAAGTAGCTGTTACTGTTCGTACAGTACGATTCCACATCGTACAGTACGATATTCATAAACAGACTTCGTCCTGGTATGAAGATGTACGAACAGTTACAAAATAATTCGTACTGTCCGATATAATATCGTACGGTATGATCCATAAAATACTATTCGTACAGGATGATGGTTTGGACGACCAGATGTCGTCTCTGTTCATCGTATGGTACGATCACTATCGTACAGTACGATGAGACAAAAACCAAGAGATCGTCTAGGACGATATCCGGGACAATCAAACATCGTCTCTGTTCATCGTATGGTATGATTCGGTTCGTACAGTACGATGTTCAAAATTTAATTAGGCCTGTATTTCATGCACTAATCACGGGTTAAT
>NW_021545042.1:0-350 GCF_001605985.2 Dendrobium catenatum
ATACACGGGAGGAAGTCCATTCAAGATGCATATGATGACATCTTCAGGATCAACCGACGAGCCGGCCGAGGCAATTTGATCCACAATTTTCTTGATCTTAGTAAGGTACTGAGTCATGGACATCGTTTGCATTGAGATATTGTGAAGCTCATGTTTTAATTGAATCACCTTTGAGCGGTTAGAAGCCTGAAACCGGGTGTGAAGAGTGGCCCAGATTTCTTGGGTTGATTCAAGATGAATCACATATGGGAGAACTTCCGGAGATATGGTAGAGCACATCGCCGTCGCCAAATTTTGATCGGTGACCAGCCATGATTGGGGATCGTGATTCGGATCAAGATTTTCAGACA
>NW_021545043.1:0-282 GCF_001605985.2 Dendrobium catenatum
TCGTGATATCGGCCAGGACGATGTAACCAATTTTCTTTTGATAGTCCCAAATCATCCCGGGCTGATGAGCTGAATTTGCACTGATCGGCCAGGATGATATGCCTATCGTCCTGGATGATAATGTCAGTAACTTGCATTAATCAGCTCGTTTTGAGAGCTTCTTTTTAAGCTATGACATGACACTTTGTAAGTGTCTTTGGCAGCCATTGTAGCTTCATTCTTTTGAGGGAAACTTGAAGAGAGAGTTGAAAGGGAGAGAGGAAAGGGTGGAGTTTGAGAGGG
>NW_021545044.1:0-243 GCF_001605985.2 Dendrobium catenatum
CATATGATGATGCTGACTCAGATGTTCTAACTCTAGTGCTCATGGGGATCAGGTCAATGGGTTGGTTGGGGAGGTATCCGTACACTATTTCAGCAGGGCTAAGACCAGTAGTTCGATTCACAGAGTTATTGTAGGCAAATTCAGCTATAGGCAATTTAGAATCCCAGTCCTTAATGTTTTCTCCAACCAAGGTCCTTAACAGATTTCCTAGGCTCCTATTCACTACTTCCGTTTGACCGTCTG
>NW_021545045.1:0-212 GCF_001605985.2 Dendrobium catenatum
AGCCTGGAGTCTAGAAGGATCCGAGGACCTAGAATAAATCCTAAGGTCTGGATCTAGGAGAATCATAGAGTTTAGGTTAATCTGGAAGAGTCCTAGGGTTTGGAGTGGATCCTAGGATTTAGATTGATTTGGGAGAATCATAAGGTCTAGATTGATTTGGGAGAATCCTAGGGTCTAGATTGATTTGGGAGAATCCTAAGGTCAAGGTAGAT
>NW_021545046.1:0-1024 GCF_001605985.2 Dendrobium catenatum
AACCTACGTAATCCTGAACTGGCTTTGTCTTGTTCGTACGATCTTCGATTCCTGAAAAGTAAGAAGCAACAAGCAGTCCAAGAGAAATAGTATTTGTCAATCATCAAAACATAAGCCACGAAAATAGATTTGCAACAAAAAGGGTTAGTACAGTGTAAGGACTAAGGCTTTCTTTGATAAAACCTCGTTGTAGTAACTCATCCACCTACTTTTTGAGTTAAGCATGTTGCATGGGGTTCATGTGATAATGTGCTAGGTTAGGAAGAGAGGATCCAGGGACAAAATCTATGGCATGTTGAATGTCTCTAAGTGGAGATAACTGATCCAGAAGATCATAAGGGAAGACATCAGCAAACTGACCAAGAATAGGTTGGGGTTTCTAAGGAATTGGCACGATTGAGTCAGTGGAAGTCTCATGATTGACTAAGGCATACAGGGGTCTCTCTCTCTCTCTCTCTCTCTCTCTCTCTCTCTATCAGACTAATGTAATATCGAGGATGACATTTTTTGAAGGTGGGAAGATTGTAATAGCTCAAATATTTGAAATAAATTTATTTGAAAAACATTTAAAAAATTTAAGTTCAGTGATTGGCATTGATTATGTAAGTGTTGCGATGTAAGGCCATGAACATTATATATACAGTCTCACCCTATCGACTCCCTCACTTGGTTGCTTGGCCATTGTAAGATGCATATAGATTCAAATTCTTTCCAGTTTAAATTTGTTTGCAATTTGATCATTTTTCATTAACAATATAGATTAGCTTATATGAATCAAGGTGTTAATATTCCTAATCATTATACTGGAATGTATAACAGTCAACATAGTTGTGAGCGCATAAAGATCATTTTAAATGATTAGTGTTTGTAGATTTTATAAATTTGGGAATAATGCATGCTAAATGGAGAACATCAATTTTTGCAGACATTGTTTGCTTGCAGATTGTTTTCATGCATAAAGTATTGCATTAATATGCATATGAATTGACATTTCAACACCTTAAATTACATATATATATATATA
>NW_021545047.1:0-213 GCF_001605985.2 Dendrobium catenatum
CATAACAATTCAAAGTACAATAAAACTAAATTTTAATGACTACTGTTCTTATATATAAATTAAAATAAATTTTCCCTTTTTCAAAATTCTAAGCAAATGAGAAATTTACTAACTAATTAAAATATCAATATGTGTTTAATTATTCTCATAAGATGATATATTGCGAGGGTATACTGAAAATAAGTTATTATTATTTCTTTTTAGTGAAGTTTA
>NW_021545048.1:0-237 GCF_001605985.2 Dendrobium catenatum
AAAACAAAAAAAAAATTTCCTTTGGAAACTCAAATTTTAGAATGATCACTATCATCATCATTAGGATATCAAATAATAACTGGAGCCTTTCAACTTGCAAAAAAATATATATACCCATTTCTTATTCGAGCATCCAAATATGAGGCTAATGGCAAACAAACATATCTAGATTAATATAGTTAGATGCATATTTGAATGGCATTTTGATCCCCTCAGGGTCACATATAGTTCAATATG
>NW_021545049.1:0-245 GCF_001605985.2 Dendrobium catenatum
TGGTCACCTCTACCTCTTTGCTTGTTATCACCTTTAGGCGCAACTGTTCCGCCACTCGATAGGCCAAGGAGTTGTGAGTAGCTCCACTGTCAAACAAAACTCTCACCTTGCACCCGTCAATTTCACCCTCCATCTTCATGGTGGGGTGGAATGGTAAACCTTCCATCGAATTCAGACTCACTTCTATCATATCTAGGTGAGGATGTTGTACCTCACCTAACCTTTCCCTTGTTGCCCCTTCATCT
>NW_021545050.1:0-379 GCF_001605985.2 Dendrobium catenatum
AATGCTTCGGGTTTGTTTTGTGATAGAAAATTACCACTCAAACTTAATGGAAAACTTTATAAGATGGTGGTGAGACCTGCAATGCTTTATAGAGCAGAATGTTGGCCATTAAAAGAGAAGCATGATATTAGAGACAGGATATATAATGAGCATATCCGTGAAAAGGGTTAAGTAGCTCCAGTAACTGATAAGATTAGAGAGAGTCTCCTTAGATGGTTTGGTCATGTAAAACGGAGGCCTTCCGATGACTCTATTAGGTGCATAGATGTATTAGATTTGGCCTATGTTAAGAAAGGTAGAGGTAGACCTAAAAATACTTAGTTAGAAAATATTAGAAATAGATAGACCTAAAAAGACTTGGTTAGAAAATATTAGAAAT
>NW_021545051.1:0-904 GCF_001605985.2 Dendrobium catenatum
ACAACCAACACTTCATCCCGAGGGCCTGAATCATCATTTGCTTTATCCATTTCAAGATCATTTTGGTTCTTCTCAGCAACCTCGTTTACCTTTACACTAGCAAACTTTTTAGCTTCCTCCTTCAAAGACCGTGTCCAGGTATTCATGAAGCTTGAGTTCTTCAACCTCCTCTTCCCAAAATTGACATGAACCCAAGGTCCATAACTTACTTTGTACCCATCATTGGGCTCAATTACACCATCCTCAACGTTTGATGAAACTTCCTTAACAACTGGAATGACATTTTCATCCT
Organism: Dendrobium catenatum; assembly: GCF_001605985.2. NCBI lineage: Eukaryota > Viridiplantae > Streptophyta > Magnoliopsida > Asparagales > Orchidaceae > Dendrobium > Dendrobium catenatum. The sequence goes on from NW_021545051.1 coordinate 293, forward strand.
TCTTTATGGTTTGTTTAGAAGTTTGATTAACATCTAAACAAACACTCCCACAAAATTTTTTAGATGGCCCATTTTACCACAATTAATGCATAAGTTCAAAATTTATTCATATTCAAACTTTTGGAAGAATTTACCTGAGCATTGCTTCCCCCATACATCCAACAACAATTTGTTGCCTAGCTTGATCCTCACATAAATTCTAGCAATCTCTCTTCTCCACTGGTGGAAGTGAAACACTGTTTACTAATTGGATAGTAGGGGAGAATGAATTAGCTTAGTAAATGTTAAGTGCTTAATCAACTTTTTCTATGCACTTAAGTCTGAAGACTATATGTGTGTTTCAACTTTTAAAATGAGAATTGAAATTTGGGATAGACTTCACATAACTTATAAAGGAGCCAATGAAATGAAATAGTCTAGATTGAACATTCTATTACTTGATTGTGAATTTTTTCACATGAAGCTAAATGAATAAATCACTAACAAGTATACTATCTTTACACAGATAGTCGCTTCCTTGCATGCTTTAGGTAGGGAAATAATGAATACTGAAAAAGTAAATAAATTTTTTTATTATTTGCATACTGCTTATGATGCAAAGATAACTGCTAT
>NW_021545052.1:0-395 GCF_001605985.2 Dendrobium catenatum
CAGAGAAATTCAACATCAAATTGATTTCCAACCAGGCACAATACTTCCTAACCTGCCTCACTACAAGATGAGCCCGCAAGAGCATATAGCATTAAGGGACATTGTCGATGAATTGCTGACAAAGAAGTTGATACAACCAAGTTTAAGCCCGTGTGCAGTTCCAGCTCTACTAGTGCCAAAGAAAGACAAGACTTGGCGACTATGTATTGATAGCCGGGCTATCAACAAAATTACAATTAAGTATCGGTTTCCTGTGCCACGGCTGGAGGATATGCTGGACAAGCTTGTGGGAGATGAAATTTTCTCCAAACTCGATCTAAGGAGTGGCTACCATCAAATTCGCATCCGACCGGGGGAAGAATGGAAGACAGCTTTCAAGACGCGCGATGGATTAT
>NW_021545053.1:0-1398 GCF_001605985.2 Dendrobium catenatum
TTATAAATCTACTGCAATAAGAAAGTCGTCCCAAACGAAACCTTAATAGCACAAATCACATCTAATACAATCTCAATATTATGCATAATCCACAACTATTTCCAACAATTATCAAAATAGTTGCAACAATAATGGCAGATTCACACTTACAAATTACAATAATAATCTGCGGATGATAGCCCCCTCATACCCACACATGGTAATACATTTTGTTGACATAACATAGCTGAGGAAGTTTTTTATACATAATAATGCTTTATAGGTTACATTCGATTTCATCATATTGTTCTTTATAATATCTCATAGAAATTCATACTACCTCACAACATTATTTTGATTTATAATTTTATATTACAAATCACACCTTTATAAAATCCATAATAGAATTCATCGATTTGTGCTGATATTTTAATGCAAGGAGCTCTTTGAATGTGATGCCACGAAATATAGTAGAGCAATCAGATCTTTCAAGCAACTTTGGCGCAGGAGCAAAAGTAACATTTTCAATAGGAGGTGTTACCTGAGTCGCAACTGAAATCCTCGTGCTCTCGCTGCTAACCATGGCCCTATGCACTATGCTCTTATACCTCCCATTGCTAATAATCTGCTGCGATATACTAAAGTTAGAACATTGAAAACAGTATTGATAAATAAGGTAATGAAGTCTTCAAATAAGAATTAAAATGGCCCCAAACACTTTACCAAAGATCAATATGACATCATCTTATTTAAAAGTCACCATTTTACTTGACTTTTAAATAGGGACCTAAATGATCCCCGGAAGAACTCATTTGGTCTCTATTTAAAGAGTCAAATGTTCAAATTAGAACTTTTATATAGTCGAAGACTTATTTTAATTCTTCAGAAAAAGTTAGGGATACTATTAGACCAGAAATAAATTAGCTTAGTTAACTGTATTTCTTGCTATTCTATAAGAGAACGACACGTGTCTTAATCATGTTGTATTATCTATATATAGATCTCTTGTACACCTTCTACAAAATAATGAATATCATTCTTCTTCTCTATTGTACTGTCCGATACTCTTCTCCCAGGTTCTTGAATCTCTTCATGGTATCAGGAGTCTGTTCCTCCTGAGGATCTCTCATGCCGAGCTCGGCTTCCGCCTCTTCAAACACCAGAAACATTTCAGGTGTTATTTCTAAAAAATCTCTCATCAATCCCTCTCTTAAATTCGTTATATCTAATCTCAAATCCCTCATTCCTCATCCACTCTCATCAGAAAACTATCCGATATGGAGCAATCAAATCACCAAGCTTCTAAAGGACAATGGATTTGGTACTTTTCTGGATCCATCTGCAACGTTTACAACGCATTTGTTGTGAGACCTCGTTCCCTGACTGTTCCTCTCTAGATTGAATTTTTCCTCCCAGGAT
>NW_021545054.1:0-1610 GCF_001605985.2 Dendrobium catenatum
TAAAGGAAATTCCATAAATGAGGGGATGATGGATGAGTTTATCATGTTCATACAAATTCAATTACAAAAATTAGGGTACAAAGTAATTCTTTCAACACAGAGCATCTTTATAAAGTGAGGCATGACAACACGAAGTAGCACAAAATTTCTTTCCCATGGGCCTTAATTTTACTTTGAGAACATCTCAGAGGAGTGCCTCCAGTGATCATCATCATCCTTAGCACTTGGCTGCTATCATCAGGAGAAGGGTACAATAAATTTTTAGCAATACCCAAAATAAATAGTAAAAAAAAAAAACATTGGGAAAATTTTTATCGTAATGCAACTCTCAGCCATACTGCTGTCAACCAGCACTTAAACAATTGAAACACTATAGTTTAGCGCATTACCATGAGACTTCAACCAATCAACATCCTCCTCAAGCACCACCAAAAGAAAAAAAAATGTAAAAAAATTTCTTGCATAAGGAAATGAATGATCACTGGACCACGAGTTTAAAACCAAATTGCAATCATTATACTCATGAAAAATGCTTCTCCCACCGCATCTGCGCATCATATAAATCATGATAATGATCATCATAGAAATGATAATTTTATTTTCTCTTCTAACACATCATAGAAATCATGATGTTGAACATGATAAAAGCGATACGTTTATTTCAACTTATGTAATGCATCAAAATATAACCATTTCATTAGTGTAACTTCAGAGAAATCATATATTCTAACTTCAAGCAACCAAATCAGCCCTACATAGCATTCTTTATAAGAAATCAAAAGTAAATGCTACTTCATGTGCCATGCATATGCAAAGAATATAATAAACTTAGCACAATTTATCCGATCATCAAATAATTACATTGTGTATCTATCACGATAATTGAAGAGGTTCAGAGCAGCACCTAAAGTCGACTTTGACCGAAGTCCAGCCAAACAGCAAAAATGAAAATTTTAAAATTAATATTTTATACAAAGATTAATAAGTTCAAACATATCAATGCATGTAAAATGCTTTATTTTACTAATTTATACATTATTAATATTTATCGATATTAATTTATTAATTTAACAAGTCAATTGTTATACTTATTTACAATAAAATGTAAAAGAAAAATTTTCATAAATTAACATTATAATGATTTCTCTGATTAAAAAAAACTAACTAATATTTATGAATTATTTATTAATCAATAATAAGTAAATTAGCTTATGCTATTTCTTTTTTAAATAGCTTAATAATATTTTTTTTAATTATTAGTTAAATTTTTTTAAAATCAGCAGTTAACTTTTAAATAGAATTTATTTCAAAAGATTAAGTAAATTATAATAATTCATAGTAAATAAATAAAACAGTTAAGACACAAGTAATTAAATATGGTTTCATAGCATTTGAAAACCACAATTAACAACTACATATCCCTTACCAAAAAGGGCTGAGAAGATAGTGAAATTCATGAAATAATACAAGAGTAGCAACTTTCTAGTAATGGTTGTAAATGAATCCCCATGTTAATGGCAGGTATGGTTGCCTAGAAGCAGGAGAAGCTCAGACCATCCAAACATGCCACATCATTATCATAGAAAATATAGATATTCCATAGAAACCAT
>NW_021545055.1:0-466 GCF_001605985.2 Dendrobium catenatum
ATATATATATATATTTGAAATCTATTTTAAAATATACATTTATCTAAGTTTTAAACTTTTAAGAGATCCTTTGAAATTTTAAAATGTAGATTAAGCATGTCTGAATGGAAATTATGGGGATTGATTAGTACATAGGTATGCTTTAATTCCTTACTAAGTTAAGTCAATTTTGTTAGTTCTTGCATGCTTAGGAAACACACACCACTTAGTCTAGGCTCTCCTAGACCTAAGGACTTGTTTGATTGCATGTGTTTACTTATATGTTAGTTTTGAGGGTTAGTTCAAACATCGATTTAAACCCATTAAATTTAGTGACATAATTAAGGACAATAATTAAGGATATGTGTTTAGAGAACTTAGAACATTTCCCATAATTAGGATTCACTTCCTTTTGACTTGAAACTTTGAACATTTGAACTTAGTGACATGTAAAGCCCTTAGAAAATTTTCCACTGGTTTTGAAAAT
>NW_021545056.1:0-531 GCF_001605985.2 Dendrobium catenatum
CTAAATTTAAACTGGGGAAATAATGAAAAGTAAAAAAGCTCATGGGTAGATCTGGTCTCTGAAGCATCAGACCAGGAAAGAGATAATGGTTAAATGCTTTATTTGTGTCTTTCTTTTTTGTTTTTCATTTTTTTTCTTTTATTTTTTTATTTTTTTGTTTTCATTAAATTTTTTCTCTCATCAACACACACAATCACTTTTCTAAAAATGAAAAATATATTTCCTAATTTTTCATGAAATCTTTGGAAAGTTGTGTTTGACTTCTCTAAAACAGTCAAAGGAAGAAAACTCATTTATTTTTAACTCTCAATCACTATTTTCTAAAAGAGGTTATCCTACTTTTGATTTAAAATCTTTTTTATTTTTTCAATTGGTTTTTGAAACAAAATTTTTTATCTCCCTATATTTTATTTATCGCATAGAAATCTTTTGCAAGTTTTTAAATCTAACTCATAATTTTCTTAATCATGCAATTCGCTTTGTCACTAAGATGGATTTTCCTTTGTTTTTAAGATTTAAGAAAGGAAGCAT
>NW_021545057.1:0-253 GCF_001605985.2 Dendrobium catenatum
CAAAGTCTGGAAGTAAAGCGTCCATCTCGATCAGAAATAATCACTCGAGGCACACCATGCAATCTGACCATTTCCTTCACATATATCTGTGCCAAACGATCCACCGGATCGGTCTGTCTGATTGGAAGAAAATGGGCGGATTTCATCAATCGATCCACAACCACCCAAATGGTGTCGTGCCCTTGTCTAGATTGGGGAAAACCCATCGCAAAGTCTATCGTTACCTCCTCCCACTTCCACTCAGGGATAGGCA
>NW_021545058.1:0-217 GCF_001605985.2 Dendrobium catenatum
TGATGAGGACCCGTTGGTGTGTGATGATGTGTCATCTATATTGCACCGATACACCTATTTATGAAGGCGTGTTGTATCTGATACACCGATACACAGATACGCCTCTGATACTCCACCGATACGTGTCGGATACACCAAAGCCGTATCCAATTAAAATATTATTTAATTTCAAAAGGACAAGCATATCCGATACGCGTGTCCGTTGAAAAACAAAAAG
>NW_021545059.1:0-203 GCF_001605985.2 Dendrobium catenatum
GATTGTTGTTTTATTTAGCTTTTGTTAGAAAAGAAAATTAATTTTTCATATTAATTTTTCTATAAAATAAAAACAAAAAAATAGCTTAAGTGTTGAATTAGGTTTAAATTTTGAAAAAAAGATTTTTTAAAACGATGTTTTCAAGAACAACAACCCCATCCCCCCGCCCCCCCTCTTCTAAGTGTGTATTGGGCAGTTCAAGT
>NW_021545060.1:0-336 GCF_001605985.2 Dendrobium catenatum
CGTGGGCGTTCGGGGGTACTTATATAAAAAGAAAATAAAAAACATATTTTTTTTATCCCCTTCGCCGCAAGCGTCGCACCGGTTTCCCAACCTAAACGCTACTTGAGCGCCTCGGGGGTTTGCCGACTCGTTGCAAGCTTTGAAGAGGGATTCTTAAATCGTCGCGAGCATCGCACCGGTTTCCTGCCCTAAACGCTACGTGAGCGCCTCAGGGGTTTGCCGGTTTGTTGCAAGCATCGAGAAAAGAACCTTTTTTTTACTTATAATTAGTGATAAGTTAAATATAATTAATTATATTTAAGCTACAACTAATTATATTTAACTTAAAATTAATTA
>NW_021545061.1:0-234 GCF_001605985.2 Dendrobium catenatum
TAGAGGACACGTACCACGTCCTTACTAGCAAGAGATTGCTTGAGAATGGATCCAAGTGATATTTTCGACTAGGCATTTGACTCTTTGTGAGCTAGAGTAAATTTTGATTTGTCCACCTCGGCAAACTGTTGCGGAGGGCGGATGAATTTTGTTTTAAGTGCGTTGATTGATTTATTTCAATTTTAAATATTTTTTGGATTTTGAAATTTTTTGAGATTTTTGGACTTTTTGGGT
>NW_021545062.1:0-390 GCF_001605985.2 Dendrobium catenatum
ACCTAAGTTAATGTCCCAAGGCTACCAAGAGAGGGGGTAAATTGGTAGTTTAAAAATTTATACCCTCTTTAAATTTTTGTTGAACCGAAATGAAAATTTTTTCTTTTAAGTTTTTTGTAGAAAATTGTTGACCTCATTTTTGTATGAGGTCACTTGGACCAGTCCTGGCCCCAGATCAATTTAATCACTAGACCAATCCAAACTCTAGGATCCTCCTAGAATCCCGACCTTAGGATTTACTCTAGATCCTAGGATCAATCTAGACCCCTGACCCTAGGATCTACCTTCACCTTAGGATTCTCCCAAATCAATCTAAACCCTAGGATTCTCTTAGATCTAGACCTTATGATCTATTCTAGATCCTATGATCCTTCTAGAATCTAATTTTAG
>NW_021545063.1:0-336 GCF_001605985.2 Dendrobium catenatum
GTGCCCAATCAAGCTAATTTTGTGATGACGTATCACTTATATTCAAGTTATTAGGATATGAATGTCGGAGTTGTTACTTGTGTTCAAACACAAGGTGGTTTGACCAATTATTTTTCAATTTCAGTTGGATTACATCAAGGATCAGCCTTAAGCCCGTATCTTTTTGCTTTAGTCATAGATGTTCTTATTAGAGATTTGCAAAAGGATGTTCTCTGGTTTATACTTTTGCCTGACGATATTCTTCTTGTTGATAAGACTAAAGAGGGAGTTAAAGGTAAACTTAAATTATGGATGTCAACCTTAGAGTCTAAAGGTTTTCATTTGAGTAGATCTAAA
>NW_021545064.1:0-233 GCF_001605985.2 Dendrobium catenatum
TTAAAAGGTTTGTTGAATGTTTTAAACATTAAGCTAACATTTTCTGGAGTTTTAAAACAATTTTGAGTTTTAAGAAATTTTTATGAATATTTTAATCATTTAATTAAAGGGTCAAAAGTTGACTTTTTGATTAAGCCAAAATTCTGGAATGTTTGTATTTTATTAAAATACTAGACCTTACTACGATCAGTTAGACAGTAAGTACGTTGAAATCGGATTTTTCTACATTTTAT
>NW_021545065.1:0-308 GCF_001605985.2 Dendrobium catenatum
TTCAAGCATGCTTGATTTGGGAATTGTCAATCGGCATGCATTGCATTAGATACAAACTAAAAGAGTAAAAAAATTTTAATTGCATCAGTTTAGTATTTTAGCACCTAACATAAGTTAAAGGGGCCAACTAGGAAAATTTTTATATGTCGGCCCCAACTCTCCAAAACCTTAATTACAACGTCCCTATCACTCTTTCATAAAAGACCAGATTCATATATTTTAAATCGATTAGGTGGTTAGCTGGCTCCCCAATCCAGGCGGGGTAAGTCCTGGTTTTGCACTGCATTAGTTAGGATCGGACGACTGTG
>NW_021545066.1:0-209 GCF_001605985.2 Dendrobium catenatum
AGTTTTTTGAGGATGACATGACCCGTAAATAGGAGGAGGATCAGGGGCAAAGATGGAGTGATTCGGATGGACGACTGATATTGAATCCCTTAATCGTGTATCATTCGTCAGACATTTGAAGGTCTTAATGATATCGGAATTCGGCGATCTTGGGCTCGTTGGATTCGTTTCGTTGAGCCGCTCGATTTAACTATATGAACGTCATGTTT
>NW_021545067.1:0-252 GCF_001605985.2 Dendrobium catenatum
CAAATGTCTGACAAATGGTCCACAATCAAGGGATTCGACATCGGCCGTCCATCCAAACCACTCTCTATTTACCTTTGATTTTTCTCATATTTACGAGCCATGCCACTCTAGGAAATCTATAAATAGACCCCTCATTCCTCTTGGAAAGGGAACCCTAAGCCTAAGGAGAAAAGAGAGAGATCGGATATCGCTTTTGCCTCTTTGCCTCCTTAACAACCGCCGGAGTTCTGCCGGACCACCACCTGAGGTCCT
>NW_021545068.1:0-313 GCF_001605985.2 Dendrobium catenatum
TTGGATTTTACAAAACTCTCTTCCACCAATCCCTAGTATGGTAGAGAAACATCATTCTTTCAAACCCTCCAAGTGTAAGCAGAGAACCTTCATCCATTCACACCGTCCAAGTGTAGGTAGAAAAATTTTATCCTTTTCTAACCTCCAAGTGTAGGCAGTGAACCTTCAGCTATTCACACTCCAACTGTAGACAGAGAATCTTCAGTTGTTCACTCTCTCCAAGTTTAGGCAGAGAACCTTCAGTTGTTCACTCTCTCTAAGTGTCGGTAGAGAACCGGATCTTCTTGAAAAATCTCTACATAAGCAATCTAGA
>NW_021545069.1:0-205 GCF_001605985.2 Dendrobium catenatum
GTCTGACGACAGGGAGGAGTCCGACGTCGGGTAGAAGTTCAACTTCGGGTAGAAGACCGACGAAGATTCGTCGACGAGCAGAAGTCTGACGACGAGTAGAAGTCTGCTGACGAGCAGAAATTCGATGACAAGGAGAAGTCTGACGTCAGGTAGAAGTTCAACTTCGGGTAGAAGACCGACGAAGATTCGTCGACGAGCAGAAGTC
>NW_021545070.1:0-264 GCF_001605985.2 Dendrobium catenatum
GCTCGGTACCGAGTTGTACATGCTTGGTACGCTCGGTATTGAGCATATACAACAAGCAAAATTTCAAAATTGCTCTTATAATATAATTTTGTTCCGGGGGCGCTGCCTTCGGAAACCCCCGCAGGGGCGCTGCCCCTTGACCCCGCGAGGGATATGTTTACATGAAATATAATTTTTGTGAGAAACGCATAACTGGTGGCGTCAAGAGATTGAAGGATTATCTAGCATGCACTCATGTCAATGTGGGACCATGTGCAAAAGTTC
>NW_021545071.1:0-205 GCF_001605985.2 Dendrobium catenatum
TGTAGAGAGAAAACTTAGACTTTGGTTCTAAGTTTTGGATAGGTCCCTTTGAACATAATGACGTTCAAAGAGCTCAAAGGGAGGTATACATTCTTCTAGCTTGGAGTCTTGGAAGAATAAGCAGGTCTCCTACAATTTGGATTGTAAAAAAAAAGTGAGAGAAAGGTAACGCAACCTAGATGTTGCAAGATTGAAAGAGATCATT
>NW_021545072.1:0-255 GCF_001605985.2 Dendrobium catenatum
CCGAGACGATTAAACATCATCCAGCTTCATTTCAGAGCAATATTCAGGACGATTTTCCTCATATTTGAACTAATCGTCCAGGACGATATGTCTATCGTCCTTGACAATAAAGACGGCAACTTGCATTAATGAGCTCGTTTTGAGAGCTTCTATTTAAGCTACGACAAGGCACTTTGTAAGTGTCTTTGGCAGCCATTGTAGCTTCGTTTTTAAGGGGAAAACTTGAAGAGATAGCTTGAAAGGGAGTGAGGAAAG
>NW_021545073.1:0-201 GCF_001605985.2 Dendrobium catenatum
TAATCAAAGGACTGCACTTGCTTATAGATGCGTACAAAAGTCTGCTATGAATATGGAGCTAGTTTGCAAATGAGTACAATAGTTCTCTATAAATATCGGATGACTACAACAAATGTAGATGCCTACGAATTATAAAAAAAAGACTTGTCGTACATATGGCGTGGTATCTACAGATAAATACAAAAGATCTATAATGATTAT
>NW_021545074.1:0-531 GCF_001605985.2 Dendrobium catenatum
TTCTCCTGTGTCAGGTATGCCCTTTTTATGCAATAGTCAGTTAATGTTCATATTTGGTTGGTGGATGGTGATGAGGAAGCAAAATCATTTCGCAAAATTGTTGATGAAATTGAGAAACTGCTTAATGCTATGCTAATCAGTTTTATTTGTGCTCTTAGGATCAATTTTGGATAGCTTTTTCATTGCTGTGCTTTTCAGACCGTAATCACTATTTTGTTTGATCGCTGTTTTTTAAAAAATTTCTTAAGAAAATAGAAATTCGACTCAAAATAATTTTTACAGGAATTATTTTTCTCATAATAACTTAATAACTATATTTATAAAATATTACAGTCGTCTTAGATTGTTAATCATTTTTATTTACCATTCTAAGAATTTACCATAATTGAAGGGACATTGTTACCCTTGTTTTATGAATGCTTGTGATAGTATAAATTAGTGATGTTAAATTGTAGTGGAGAGATTATTTTGTGCTGAGACCGGATGCAGAAAACTGTTTGGAGACCAATTAGAATGAGTCATGATAGCAAT
>NW_021545075.1:0-255 GCF_001605985.2 Dendrobium catenatum
CACTGTTCTTCCTGGACGATACACGTGGCACAAATTTAAAACATTTTAAATTTGGCCAGTATGATCAATTATTGAGCATCGTCCAGGACGATACACCTAATCGGTCCGGACGATATGCTTTTTCAACAGTCGTCGGCTTGACTCCTCGGGATGATCGCCTGTGTCTAATCATCATGGACGATATCTGATTGGACTGGACGATTGAACTGCCTTTTGACTGTTGACCTCATTTTTCGAGGTCAATTTCCCCGGACT
>NW_021545076.1:0-383 GCF_001605985.2 Dendrobium catenatum
TGAGATAAGCAATCAACACGGCCATCATCGGGGTGTTGTGGGGTCATTTCTTTTCATGGATTGAACCTTGTCAACTCTGTCGGGCTGTCGACAGAGGATCAGGTTTTATAGGCTTTGAGCCTTTATCAGTGAATTCATATTGTAGTAGGCCTGGATGGCATAATATGAATGTCTTAATGCAAATATACCGGTCGCCATAACCTTATATTTGCTTATTGGTTCGAACCCTGTCGACTTCTATTGACCTGTATAGAAGGATCGGTTTCGAACCTGAATTCACTTGTCAACCCGCACAGCATCCCTAGACGTCACATGTGTACCAATAACACGTTCGCCGGGGCCCATGAGGGTTTTATAATTATTTTTACCCCTTTTAGTGTACC
>NW_021545077.1:0-343 GCF_001605985.2 Dendrobium catenatum
TCCTGAGGCGGTGAACTACAAGTATAAGCTAAAGATAAAATATCTCTTTTGGACGAATTGGATTAGATGTAGGAAGATTTTTTGCCCTATTTTGAGAAACATATTTTCTTCTTCAAATGGTTCAATTATATTCAAAATTTAGTGTAGAGATATTGATTGATTTAGTGAAATGTCCTCTATACAGCAATGTGGATAGGACAAAGAAGAGATAATGCCAAAATACTGATAATTTCTCTTCATATTTTAATATACAAATTTGATTTTTGTATGTTATCACATGGTTCAAGGTGAGGATGAAAATTGATGAGCTCCCAATGTGAATGTAAAAGTGATCAAAAGTTGA
>NW_021545078.1:0-384 GCF_001605985.2 Dendrobium catenatum
TGCTTAAAGTTTTGTTATAAAATTTCAAAAATAACAAGAAAAATTAGAACTCCTGTTTAGGGTTATTTTTATTGTGAAAAAGATTTTCACAATTCACCCCCCTCTTGTCATTTAGTAATTTCATACATCTCACAAATCTATCAAGTATTTGACCCTAGAAAAATTACTAAACATGACTAAGAAATCCAATAATCCTTCACCAAAATTTGGACTCTAGTTGACCAATGGATTATGAGAAAAGTATAAAAAACATTTTTCAAACAAGCTTAAATATCTTATAATCTTGTAGAGTAATCAACTCAAACTTAATTTTATTAAATATTAAATAAAGTACCCTTCTAACAAGCCTAAAAGGTTCCATTTGGTGAAAAATTCTATTTACTG
>NW_021545079.1:0-2750 GCF_001605985.2 Dendrobium catenatum
TGATCTCTCCCCAAAAAATAAGCCCCATCTCTTATTCACATCTAAGATGGCTTTATAAGCCTAATATTGTAGTGATATTTCATATATAATTATATTATCCTAAGCTAAGGCATTCTTCTCTATGACAATAGCCTTGTAATATAAACTAAGCCTCCCAGATATGGATAGAGAGACAATCACCTCAAATTTTATCTCAGGCCAAAGATACATTCTCTACAATCGTCAAAAATAGAGAAGATGCTGAGAAGAAAAAGAAGAAGAGTCGAGAAGCTCCTGCAAGCAACATGTCGCGTAACTTTTTAACTGACATTTTAATTTTATTTATTAAAAAGCCTAGTATCTTCGTCTGAAAATAACTCGAAATCATATTTCCATCGCCCTCCACAAACTATACACTACTGACTGTCACCTCCAACAACGGTTGCCTAAACATCACCATCCACCACCGGCCACCAACACTGTCATCAACTATCGGCACTGCTCTATTGGCGACTGCTGACATCACCACATAAATCAATTTATTTAATATTCAAGAAAAATAAAAATAATATATTTTAAATGTACCAAACATTTTTATTTTAGATAAAAATATAGAAAAAAATAAAATAAGTTTAAAAATAAAAACATAAATTATCTAGAATGAAGAGGTTTATTGAAGATTTTTTATAATATATCTTAAAATCATTTAAAACTATACTTAGTAAATCAGCACAACATCAACTCACCATGTTTGATTGTTTTCAATGGCTTCTTTATCATTACAACAACTATATATTCATAGTTTATGTCCCTACATTCTAAACTTCTATGATATTATATTTTCTATTTCTTACAAACATTTTGATCTCGCAGTTAAATAATCTTTGGTTGAAGAGTAGAGGGCTTCAATAAAGTTCTACAAGTACAGGAAATTGTAATAATACTGTAAGAATTATAATTGCTACAAAAACTCCTACTAAAAACAACTCAGCAGACTTATAGGGTTGGAAGAAAATGTAAAACAACATAAAGCCTTTATTCCCACTACATTGGGTCGGCTAGGGGTGTGAGCCAAGCCGGCTCGATCTCGATGTGCTGATGAACTAGCAAGACAAGTTTATCGAGTCTCAATTTCGAGGTTGAGTCTATAATCGAGCTTGCTTACTAAATAAGCTCAAGTTCAAGTTCAATCCAACTCGACTCAGATTTAACAAAAAAATTGAACATCATAAACGAGTCGAGTTCAAGCTCATTAAACGAACTCAAGTCGACAGGAGCTCAAGTTCAAGCTCAATATGAGCTAAACAAGTCAGCTTGATGATATCAATACGCGACCAGACTCGTTTACACCCCTAGGATCGGCTACCTGAATCATTTCTCTCCATTATGTCTTATTAAGAGTCAAATTCTCATTTAAATCTAATAAAAAATCATGTTTAATACTTCTAACCAAATCTTTTTAGGCCTACCTTCATCTTTTTTAACATAGACCATATTTAATTCATCTACTCTCCTAATCAAATCATCAAAAGACCAACATTTTAAGATCGCAGAAAAGCTTGTGCTGCTAAGAAACTCAACAAAAGAAGACATACAATGATAAAAACATAGACAAGCCAACAAAAAACTTGCCAGTTAGATGTAATAGAATATCCAGAATCAATATAAGAACTGAAAAGAAAATAAGCATACATCACTTGTCCTGATTTCTATTTACCCGACCATCATCTTCAAACTTGAAGCTCAAAAATCCATTGCCTATGCAGATAGAATCAATTTGTTTACGTTTATTATCTATAGTTTATGTTCTGCAAGCACATAAATCAACATTTCCTTATTAAAAAGCAAGCTGCAACATAAATCTTGCGAAAGTCTAAAAATAATAACAAAAAGATTCAATGTTAGAGCAGTTTGATGATGTTTTCCATATATGTTAGTTCCATCATATGATTGTAGTAAGAAATAACCATGTTGAGTGACCAAACATGCAGAAACACATACACTTAAATGTTTTTTTTTTTTTTTTGTCCTTTTATTGAGAATAAAAAGATGCATATGGCTGAGCAGTCCTTAAAAGATCTAAAGTGCCAGAACAAAAAGGCCAGCATAGCCCCAACTGCACTCAACCAGTCCTCTGCTACAGTTTATAACTCTTGCCACTGACTGCAACATTATTCGGCAGCAATAGCAACCAGGAAAAAAGCATGTGCAAACATCGGATCATTCGGAGGTGAATCAAAACGTGCTACATACCAGATCATTCGGAGGTGAATCAAAACGTGCCACATCATCCGGAACAATCACGGTACACAGACACGTTCTGATTCGCCCCCGGACAACAACCATATCAGGCAGGGGCACAATGAAGGATAGATGAACACCACAACTTTATTCTTTTTCTTAACCATGTATGTATTTCTTGTAATTAATATTCTCATCAAAGTAACATGAAACAAATGATACATCGGGCAAATTATATAGCTCAGACCAGGACAATCTTGACATATTACTTAGATGATAAAGTGAACTTTAACAGATCAATGCATGGCTTATATTCAATACACAATAAACAGCACAATACTAGCTTCTCAGTTCCAACATATTCAGTGCTTCATAGAACACTATTAGTAGAGCAACAATTAGTGAAACAGAGAAAGTCATATAGTCAACAGTAATTATAAATACTTATATTATAGATACTAAAATCATCAAATCAAAGTCCATTACAAGTCAGTCTTTAATTAATTAATTCATAAACATAATTGAAGAAA
>NW_021545080.1:0-264 GCF_001605985.2 Dendrobium catenatum
GGGGGTGAATTGATATTTAAAAAATTTCTCCAAACAAAATCACAAACACAACCAAATAATCCCCACAGAAATTGAAGTGCGGAAATTAAATGGGGAACAATAATAAGAAAGAACACACAAGATTTTATAATGGTTCGATCAACTTGACCTACGTCGACTCTCTAGAGCCTCTCTTCTGGGTATTGCACTAAACTCAGTATCTCTCATTTTTCCCCCATAGCAAGGCGGAGAAGCCCATATAAAAACTCCTTTCCACCAACCCCG
>NW_021545081.1:0-230 GCF_001605985.2 Dendrobium catenatum
TTGTACTTGTTTGACCTCATAGGGATCGTCGTAGAAGACACTTGTACTTGTGCCTACAGTGGTTTGATATGCTTACGAGGTTCTCACTGTTGTTATCCACAAGTGGTTTGTATTTGTTTGTAGGGGTCCGTTGTGTTTGCTACTAGTTCCTAAGAATGTTCGTAGGAGACCCTCGTTTCTTGCATCACATCCACCTTTCACCAATCTCAGGTGGGTTTGTTGATTGTACT
>NW_021545082.1:0-251 GCF_001605985.2 Dendrobium catenatum
AGTCACTTTTTATTTTTATATGATATTAATTTTTATTGAAGGGATTTCTATAAGCTTGGCCATAATAATATAAATTTCCCTTTGCTCTCTTGATATTTATTGTGTAAAAAAAATTCTAGCCCATTAATTACAAAATACAATTATTAAATAAAATATGAATTTGACTTAAGAAATTCGAATAAAGTCAACGAGCTTTGAATATCAGTACTAACAAAAAAAAAGTTTGGATGGTCATCATATTATAAATCTCA
>NW_021545083.1:0-427 GCF_001605985.2 Dendrobium catenatum
CACGAATGACCCGGGGTTGACCCAAAATTGCTAGTTTTGGGTAAAAAATCGGGTCAATCTCGGGTTTTCGGGTCAAAAACAGGTCAATCTCGTGTTTTCGGGTCAAAAATGAGTTTTCGTGTCAATTTCGGGTTGCTGGGTCAACCCGAACCCGACCCGATTTTTAAAATGGGTTGATTTGTTGAACCCGACCCGTTTCGGATTCGGGTTGACCCAAACCCAGATTTTTTCGGTCAGGTTCAGGTCGTGTTTCAGGTCGTGTCAAGAATTGACACCCCTAGTTCCTAGATAGTGGAAGGTCCTCAAACGGTTCTTTTCTGGTCTAGATTGGGTTTTGAGTGTTGATATTCTTAAAAGAGTAATGAGACCACATTATGTAGTCAAATGAAAATATTTATTCAAATTGTCTGTTTCTGAACAGATGTTG
>NW_021545084.1:0-370 GCF_001605985.2 Dendrobium catenatum
CAATTGTTGAAGAAAATGCGAAAGATGAGGGAGCAGTTAAGTGGACAGAATGCAACATCAGCAGAGGAGGAGCTGAATCAGAGTTGATGTTTATTTTAATGATGTTGACATATGTAATTATGTATTTTTGGACATGTTTACTTATTTATTTTATGGGCATATATACTTGTTTATTATTAGATATTTGTTGATGATATTATTTTTGTTTTTTATTATTGTGTATATGTTTAATGATGTTCTTGATTAGAGCTGGATGTTTGAATGTATATAGTATTGCATTTTTTTTTCTATGCAGGTTGTATTGTGGAAATCAGTTTTAGAAGTCAGGTGATTTTTTTTATGCTATAGGTTTCCGGCAGATTTTCCGCTG
>NW_021545085.1:0-1884 GCF_001605985.2 Dendrobium catenatum
TTCGGTTCAATCTTCTTCTATTGTTGCCGCTGCATCAGAAGCTAGGAACATTTCTCATTTATTTTCTAAATTTTAATAATATTATTATTTATTACATCATCCGATTCGACCCTGGTTCATTCAGTTCGGTTCCACCGAACCGGTCGAACCCTGAACCTCACCTTCTGTCGGTTCGTTGTTCGGACCGGTTTTCAAAACCTTGATTTTTTTTATTGTTTTGTAAAGTTATTATAGAGAAAATAAAAATTTAAATATGTTGTAGGAAATAACTTTTAAAAACAATTTTTTTTAAAATAAACAAAGTAATAGTTGTCAAATAAAAATTAGCATTATAGTCTGAAAAATAAAACAGTATGACAACTTCAACTAACGAACAAAACATGTAAGATAGAAAGATAAAACTTACAAGTAGAAAATATTTGTGAAGGGAAATTTCTTTCCATATATTAAATGGCAGGTTCTTCTCGCATTGTTTACACTTTTAAAATTAAGGGTGTCAAAATAGATTTTTGGATTGGGTTTGGATTCAACCCAAAATTAACCTGCCTTCAATTGATTAAACCCAATTAGACAAAGATGTCAAAAATTCAGACTTAGATCTGACATGACATGCTACCCGAGGGTGTGATTATGCGAGTGTTGAGAATTTCTGCATGAGCGTTGGTGCGAGGTTGAGAGCAGGTGCTAGTAAGGGAAAGCCTGCGAGAGAGTGAGGGCGCAACAGCGAGAAGGCAAGGGCGAGGCTGTAATCGAGCAATCGCAACTACGCAAGCGTTGTTGCGAGGAAATAAGCATGATGCGGGTGAGGTAGGTGAGAATAACACAGATGCGGGTTGCTTTCGAGGTGCGGTCCAAAAGGGGGGATACGAGGTCGAACTCGGGTGGGTTCGGGTTAGTTGACCCGATCAGACCAAATTTCTTAAACGGATTCAAAATTAGAACCTAAATCCAAACTGTTTGTAAAACTAGTCGATCCAACCCAGATTTTCTTTGGGGTAATGGTCAAATTTTCGAGTTATTATTAATTGACACCCCTATTTTAAATATATTTTGTCGATTCAGTAAAGATGTCATAATTTTTTTTTTCCTATTAAATATCTTATGACAAGTTAGTGTAGGATTCGTAAAAATATATTTATCGGTCAATCCAAAGGAGTGAATTTTTAGTGTACTGAGTTTACATTTTTATTGTATAAATTAATTTAATCTAATATTTAAACTAAATTTGGTTACAATTTTTTGATAATTTTTTTTTTATCCCTAAACTGTATTTAAAAAATATTAATTTTTTTTGATCAAATTCTTTTCAAAATGATAACCAAAAGTTGAGATTATATTTGATTGAATGAAATTATATTAGTTTGATTTGCAAATGGTGCAAAACTAATGAAGATATTTTCATCAAATCTTTATAATAAAATAATAAAATGTTAATTTGTAATTAGAAAAAGTAACATCTTTAAACATAACGTTAATATGTAATTAGCAAAAGTAATATCATTAATATGTAATTAGCTACCAACAAAAACATCTTTTGCTGGAACTGTTGCGGAAAGAGATCTGCCAAGTGGGTTGAAGCTAGAGGAGTTGGTGGCGAGCTTCCGGAGCTTGTGGATGTAGTCGATCCGAGCTTGGTCACGTTTTAATATCTGATGAAATATATCCTCAGGGGATAGCTTGTCCTCACACGCCAGAGGTGAACACGGTCCGCATCGTTGGACCAGCATGATCATGGACGGGCCCATGACTGTCAAAATTGGTAAAGCTTGTTAATGTACGTATAGATTGGAATTTAAAATTTTCTGGTTTGCAAGGAATCTTTTGCTTTCGCATTACGTTTAAGCTTGTGATATCCATCAAATGAGCATAATTTATGCAAATTTG
>NW_021545086.1:0-351 GCF_001605985.2 Dendrobium catenatum
TCGAACTTCTGCTCGTCAGCGGACTTCTACTCGTCGTCGAACTTCTGCCCGTCGACGAACTTTCATCGGTGTTCTGCCCCAGGCCGTACTTCTACATGACGTCGGACTTCTCCCTGTTGTCGGACTTCTGCTCGTCAGCGGACTTCTACTTGTCGTCGGACTTCTGCCCGTCGACAAACCTTTGGCGGTATTCTACCCGAAGCTGCACCTCTACCCGACTTCGTACTTCTACCGAGTGTCAAACTTCTACCCGTTAATAGACTTTCGTCAGTCTTCTGCCCGATCCTGTATGACTACCCGACATTGAATTCCTACCCGTCATTTCAACCTCCCTCCTTACAACGGTCTCTC
>NW_021545087.1:0-502 GCF_001605985.2 Dendrobium catenatum
TCACCAATTTTTGATCGGATTGCTTGCGAACTCAAGTGTTACCTTAGGGTTACTTGCGAACTCAAGTATTTCTTATCCAAGTTCTACAACTATTTTTGCAATTAACTACCATTGTCCTAAGCAAGCCTCTAATCTTGCATTATATTTTTTTGCTTTGCATTTATGAACCCCTGCCACTTTTTTTTTTTGGCATATGTAGCATTACTCTTATTTTTATTTTTTATTGTATGAGTTTAGGGTTGTAAATGATCTAGTTTTAAGTTGATCTGAAATCAACTCTAGACGTACTCAGTCATTCGACTAGATCTCAATTTGTTATTGTCTGACTCGATTTGATCTTGATTTGAGCTAATATGACACATTGATTTTGCTAATATGACACTTTGATTTTGTTTTAGAGCTTAAATAAGTCAAAATTTTGTTCTATTTCCGTCATTTTTCAGTCTAATAAGATAAATTCTTAGTGAAACATGCAAACATGCACCCATGTATATGCGTATGT
>NW_021545088.1:0-258 GCF_001605985.2 Dendrobium catenatum
ATATAAGAGCTTCAAAGGAGCTCATTAATTGCAAGTTACTGACAATATCGTCCAGGCCGATATGGACATTAGCCTGGCTGATCAGTACAAATCTCAGAAGATCGGCCAGAGCATCGCTCTGAATGCAAACTGGATGATTTAAAATTGGCTTGCTCGTCTAGGCCAATCTCAGGATCATCCCGACTGATCAGTTCAAATCAGAGGAAAATCGTTCAGAGCAACCCTGAATTTGAGCTGGCCGATATTTATCATCCAGAA
>NW_021545089.1:0-327 GCF_001605985.2 Dendrobium catenatum
ATTTACTTATGTGATTATATTTTGATGAAAAATTCATTTTAAATTATATTTTTTTATTGACTTGTGCCTCAAAATTGAGAAATATTGTCCATTTTGGATCAGGTTGATGATAACTGGTCATGATTTAAATATTTTTTTGTTTCGAGTTGAGTTCACATTGAATTTTTAACCCATTTATAAACGAGTTGTATTCAAGTTGACCATATTTGTGTTAGGTCATCTTAGTGTTGTACGTGAACTTGAATCGACATCCAAATTAAGTTTGCATTTGTTAGGAAAGGAAAACCCCCTTTTATAAAATTTCATTAAAAAATAATGTTTCAAGTT
>NW_021545090.1:0-589 GCF_001605985.2 Dendrobium catenatum
CTAAGCTCCAAGAGCCCAAAATCCCTCCAGATTTCTTTCTTTCTCCCTCCTTAAAGCATGTTTGATTGATTGCTTAGGGGATGACTGAGTCCATTCCTTCCATTATCATCACTTATTAATTGGATGTTGCCCCCCCTTACTTGTGATGTGGTACATCTTATTCTAGATGTTAACATCATTTCTGAGTGGATTTTTGATCTCCTAGTAGAAAGTCAATCCATTTAGCAACATAATTTCTCATTGAGAGCTTGCTTTCAGTTGTAAGAGCAATCTCTTTGAACGCATAAATATTGCTTATATCTCTCACAGGGTCCCAACAGTTAATTTGGGTGTTACCGCTGTGATTCCTCTTGTAATTATTAATCTTTGATGTGATTGTGACTCTTAGTGGCAAGCATGTTCCCTGGCCACTCCACTCTCTCCTTTGGTATGATATTATTCTTCTTACTCGGTTGTTTATATGTTCCTCTTTTTAGAAGGACATATCGATCGATTGTCTCATGTCGTACATGATTCCCATTTTACCTAAGAGAACTTAGCTTACATTTTGATTATTCATGGCCACGACGATTTGTCCTCTACCATGTGG
>NW_021545091.1:0-343 GCF_001605985.2 Dendrobium catenatum
CGCATGTACAAGTAAAAAAACCATTGAATTCACAAAATATTGATTTCATTTCCTCAACTTTATCCATAGGTAGGAGAGCGCTAATGAAAGTTGGGCAATGTTCTTTCTTAGGTTCCAAATTGACTTATTTTAGTTCATTCATTATATTAGGGGTGTCAATTTTTGACCCTACCCGGAAAAATCCGGGTTCGGGTTGACCCGTTTGCTTTTAGCAAACGGGTCGGGTTCGGGTTCATATTTTAACCCGTCTCAAAAATGGGTCGGGTACCCGAAAACCCGAAATCAACCCGATACTGACCCGAAAAATCCGGGTTCGCAGCCTCGCACGGTCCCGCGCTCGCGC
>NW_021545092.1:0-303 GCF_001605985.2 Dendrobium catenatum
TTGAAAGATTTCTTTTCTTTTTTCCTTTCTTTTTTTTCTTATTTTTTTATAAATATATATACAACATTATATATTTAATATTATATATAATATATATCATTATATTATCATATTATAATATATAATATATAATATATAATATGTAACATAACCAAGAGGTGTCGGAGTCGGATGTTGTGGCGTCGGGATTGGGTGTGTAGAAACGTCGGCTTCAACCCTTAGAGTCGTGGCTAGGTCGGTCGGTAAAGGAGTAAAGTCGGACAACAAAGGAGTCGAGCAAGCCTCACGTGCAATCTCTCCGCC
>NW_021545093.1:0-206 GCF_001605985.2 Dendrobium catenatum
ACGGACCAAACACATAGAGATAGACCAAAAATTCATCCGTGATCATATCCATCAACACAATGTTCGTCTTCTTCCTATCAGCACGGTGGATCAAATAGCTGACATCTTCACCAAGCATCTTCCTACACCTCGGTTCAAGCTTCTTCGCGACAAATTGACTGTTACTCAGAGACCCATCAATTTGAGGGGGGATATTAGTATAACTA
>NW_021545094.1:0-248 GCF_001605985.2 Dendrobium catenatum
CATGCAATGATGTCACAATTTGAATAAACCTAGTATATATGTCTAAGATGAAATTACTAGATGAACAAGAGGGGGGCGAATTGTAAAAACTTTTTGACAATAATTAAAACCTAAGCAGGAGTTGTAAATCTTGTTGTTGTTTTTAGAATTTTAATATGAAAAATTAAACAACCCTTTTTTTCCAAATTTTCCAAGGCAAATATTTTAAAACTAAAAAGGCACGCAGTAATGAAAAAGCAGTAAGGAAA
>NW_021545095.1:0-529 GCF_001605985.2 Dendrobium catenatum
ATTAAAACTCACCAAAAGTAAAACTCAACTTGTTTTGCCCCCCCCCCTTGTCTACATCAGTTAATATATAAGTTGATCTAGGAATGAAATTAGGAAATATTCACAGCAACAAAAAACGCATATTTTAAAAATAGATTAAATGTCTTCTTCATCGGCATGAATCCCTTGGCTCTTGATTTCCTTCTTTAGCATACATCTGCGGACTGTGGGATCCTGACATCCTTCTTTGTTATGAATAAGTAAGATCATGATTTTCATCCTTGGCATTAAAACTTGGATTCCAATAATAATAAAATTTTGTATCTGTACTTGTCTTCCAATAGTAACATATCAAGGGGATTTAGTTATATTATGCATCAATATTCCAAAATACTCAGGCAGTTTATAACTATCATTGTATAATAACAGTTCTTAAATCCCATTCTATTCAAACAAATCCATTCTTAAATTTATATAAAGTGAAATATAGCCTAGGGTTTAGTGAACATTGAGAGCACAACAAGTGTGAATCGAACAACCTTGAAGGCTT
>NW_021545096.1:0-518 GCF_001605985.2 Dendrobium catenatum
TTTACCCAAACATTATATCTCTCAAAATAATATCATTCTATATTTATCCAAACAAATCGTAGCAACAACAAAGTATTATCCACAAATCAAAGTTATCTTCAATCTTTCGTAATGAAAAAACACATCTCACACACAAATCTTAAGTCTTAGCACTAAAACACACATAAAATTTCAACATAATACACTCTAACGAAGAAATGCTACTAAAAGAATGCAATTTAAACAAAAAAAAATTTAAGGAAATTACAAAGAAGATTTTGTGAATATTTATCATCTAAAGACAACTGTCCACCATACATAAGGACAAACGATGCTCCCCGTCCAGACATTGTGGAATACTACGTATAAATAATGATATCCTATTAAAAATTTTATTTTCAAAAACTTTGTAACATATCTTTACAAAATATAATAGCATTTACATTGCAAAAAAATAAAAAATAACATGATTTTGCAGTCACATTACTGCATCTACGATCGTTTGTATTATAAAAAATAATTTTCTTTTAGAAAATATA
>NW_021545097.1:0-280 GCF_001605985.2 Dendrobium catenatum
ATTCTCATCAGCGAAGGGATTCTCCTCGGCTTCTTCTTCAACTTGAGAATGACCACCTCTGCCAGTGGTGGACCCAGCTTCACGACGACGGTGATAAACTCGCCTAATCGGCGGTTGTTGATCGTCTTCATCTTCATCCTCATCATAATAGGTTTCCTCATTAACATTGGTGTGTCTCACCATATAGACAACTTCCATGTCCAGAGTATTATTTATTTCTTTGATTTCTTCTTCTAGATTTTTCTCTAGAAATTCATCAATATTTTCTTCTAAATTTTCT
>NW_021545098.1:0-335 GCF_001605985.2 Dendrobium catenatum
CGCTAAGTTTGCTCGCGATTCTCTTCCGCTAGCCTCAATTTCAAATAGAGATTGCCGGATCTCTAGGTGAATGGTCTAAATTTTAAACGTGTGGCTTTAGTAGTGGCTATTTGCGTTATCTATTTTCTTTGGTTATCTTTTGCAAGACTTTTGTAATTCTCAAGTGTAATCAATACCGTTAACTTAATCTGTCACGAATTTTCTTAAATCCAACTTGAGTAAGCTAGATTTTATCGTTAACATTGCAAAGTTAAACTCTCATTAATATCTAACGTGCAATTCATGTTATCCCATATATGTTTCACATCATCTTGGTATCAGAGCATGGCTAGCAT
>NW_021545099.1:0-397 GCF_001605985.2 Dendrobium catenatum
CGTTGTAAGGAGGGAGGTTGAAATGACGGGCATACTTTCAGCATCGGGGAGAAGTATGATGACATGCAGGAATTCAACGTCGGGTAGTCATACAGTGTCGGGCAGAAGACCGACGAAAGTCTATTAACTGGTAGAAGCCCGACATCTGGTAGAAGTACGAAGTCGGGTAGAGGTGCAGTGCCAGGTACAAGACCGATGAAAGTCCATCGACGGGTAAAAGTCTGACGACGGTTAGTAGTCTGAAGGCAAGTAGAAGTCCGACACAAGGAGAAGTCCGACGTCGTGTAGAAGTACGGCCTCAGGAAGAAGACCGATGAAAGTTCGTCGACGGGCATAAGTCCGACGACGAGTATAAGTCATCTGACGAGCAGAAGTCCGACGACAGGGAGAAGTCCGA
>NW_021545100.1:0-250 GCF_001605985.2 Dendrobium catenatum
CTAAATCTAGATAGTGGATTTAGGAAATAAGAGCCCAGTCCTTCTCAATCCCGTTGGCCATTTTTTTTTTCTGTCACCCGTCTCTCCCCTCCCTCTCATAACTCCTCTACTCCTTTACTTTCCTTTGCTGGAACTCCATAGCTCTTGCTGCAAGTCCTTCCTCCCCCACACAGAGTTGGGATTCCTTTTAGATTTCTGAAAGCAGAAAATCTAAAATATTTCAGAAATTGTTCTCAGATTCGGAGAAGAG
>NW_021545101.1:0-206 GCF_001605985.2 Dendrobium catenatum
GGGCTCCACCCAATCCCATCCTCTTCCTCCTTCTAGTCCGGTAAAACCCCATCTCTCTCTTAGACCTGTGACCGAAACTTACCAAGCCAAGGTCTCCTCCAATCTTTTTTCCATCTGTGAGCTACAACCAACACCTCTCGAGCTCAGACGATCGAACCCACCTGTACCGACCTCTTTCCCGCTGAATCCAGCCTGATTTATTTGAC
>NW_021545102.1:0-249 GCF_001605985.2 Dendrobium catenatum
AATAAAATAAAATAATTAATAAAAATGGAAAATTTAAATGTGTACTACTTTAAAAAATATAGAGAAAATAATGTGATAATAATCAAAGTACCACACGTAATGGCACCAAAAACTTGATGCAACACTTCAGCAACACATTTAGCTTCTTTTTATTTAATAAAATATAGGTTATGATTAGAATGCATAGAAGGCTGAACAAATGCAAGTGTATATGTCATTAAGGTAATAAAGTTTAGAGTAGAGTTTTGG
>NW_021545103.1:0-299 GCF_001605985.2 Dendrobium catenatum
CACTCCCTTTCAATTTGATTTCTAAGAAAAGTGCAAGTTTCAAATTTTACAAAATAACGTATGCTGAATTTAATTTGAAGTCATTATAGTCTAGAGTTCGTTTTTCCTGAAATGTCAGTACACAAAAGAGTAAATACAATTCTTCTAAAAACAAATGTTAGGAGATAACTACACATTTGAACAATAATGTTTGGAATCATCAAAACTTCATAAGTTGCAAAAATGTAAAGCATGCAAATAGCAACTATCTTAACATCTCCTCCTTTTTGATGATGGCAAAACAATTATTATTTGTATGG
>NW_021545104.1:0-377 GCF_001605985.2 Dendrobium catenatum
TATATATAGGAAAGACACAAAAAACCATCCAAAAACTATAAATTTTCAAGTTAACATGCAGTGGATTGCCCGTACGATCGTGGATCGTTCTAGACGATTTTACTTAAATGTGTTGGAAACAAACCAAATGTATATTGGTAAGAACTAAATTCGTATCCGATCATCATCTCGTACGAACTAGGTTCGTCTGGTATAAACGATTATTCCATAGGTCAGTTCCCAAAAACTGTAGAACGTCGCCAAAATTTTTAGAGTCGGTTCACTTCGTCCTGGGACAAATATGTGTTCGTCCGGAAGAAATTTTTACAAAGGATAAATCGTCATGGGATGATTTTGAGTTCATATGTGTTGAGTCTAGTAAATAGGTTGTTAGACCT
>NW_021545105.1:0-1323 GCF_001605985.2 Dendrobium catenatum
CCACTTTTCTCATCCAGGACTTGGGACCTGGCAACGACAGTGTTCCTCTTAACCATGACATAAGGATTGAAAATTAATACATAGTTGAGCTCAAACCCTAGCCTCTAATACAATTGCAAAAGGAAAAAAAAACCAAACTAACAAAGATTAAATAAAATAGGTAAAAATTATACCTATAATTTTCTTTGGAGTTTAAAATACACACTTCATTAATTTTATAATTACCTCTTATTAAAAAAAATCAATACAAAATAAAAGCACCTTAAAGGGAAAAATATATTTGACCACAAAAAAAAAACTCACTTGCACACACACATACATGAAATTAAGCAACATATACAACACTCAAAGGTTTTTGTTTTCACTTGAACAAAGATTTTGTTGATGAGAAAAAAAAAAGTTGATTTTATCCACTAATTACAAGTAATTCGTAAGAACCTAAGTTCAATCACTATCAATAAAGTAAAGATACAAAAAATCACTCACAAAATAGATTTATATATTAAAAAAGATGTCAATCTCATAGATCATTCTCACAAAATACCAGAACGCATTATTGCTTAACCTCGTTTAAATCATTTCAAATATGATTTTAGATACTCGAATTTAGATACCTTATTCTACGTGTACCTTAAATGAAGAGGGTATGTTATACTTCTTCAAACTCTAGCCTCCTAACCATGACATAAGAATTGAACTTTAATATACATTTGGGCTGAAACCCTAGCCTCTAATACAACTGCAAAAAAAAATAATAAAAAATAAATAAATGATGACACCTACAGTTTTCTTTGGAGTTTCAAATACACAGTTGAGCTCTTTTATAATTACCTCTTATTAAAGAAAACTTTCAACACAAAATAAAAGCATCTTAAAGGGCAAAATATGATTGACCACAAAAAAAAAACACAGGCACACATACGTAAAATTAAACAACATATAGAACACCAAAATGTATTTTTTTTTTTTTACTTGAACAAAGATTATGTTAATGAGATAGAAAAGTTAATTTTATCTACTAATAAAAAAAATCATGAATTTGTAAATTATATAAGGAAATATACAAGTATTTCAGAAGAACCTAAGTGCAGTCACTCTCAACAAAGAAAAGATACAAAGGAGCTCTCACAAAATAGATTCATCAATAAAATAGATGCCAATCTCATAGATCATTCTAGTTAAATACCATAACTCATTGTTGCTTAACCTTGCTAAAATATTTTCAAATATGATTTAGGTAATGGAAACTTAGATTTAGATACCTTATTGTACATGCATCCTAAATGAAGAGGGTATGTCATACTACTTCAAACTCTAGCCTCC
>NW_021545106.1:0-246 GCF_001605985.2 Dendrobium catenatum
ATTTGTTTGGACCCATTAGCACAGCGAGTTTGGGAGAGAAAGTCTATGGTTATGTGATTGTTGATGACTACTCAAGGTTCACTTGGACTAGATTTCTTTCACATAAAAATAAGTCTTTTGAGGATAAGTCTTTTGAGGAGTTTAAAACTTTTTCTACTTGGATTCAGAAGAAGCTAGGTTGTGAGATTTTGACCATTCATAGGGATCATTGGGGAGAGTTTGAAAATGAAAGATTTGGAGATTTTT
>NW_021545107.1:0-11289 GCF_001605985.2 Dendrobium catenatum
AAGCCAACACCTTTCTACCTATTTTTTGGATGCAACCCCCCCCCCTACATACTAATACAACTACCGCTATCCGCTATCTCACACATATCACTACGACCTCGGCCGATCATAGCACAACACTCCATAGGAAACCTACCCCAGCTACAAATATTCCTTTGCGTGCCGCTCAGCCGCTGACTAACTTAACTTCCTTCCCTCCTTCCCACTATGGGATTTTGTTTGTCTCAATTCCCTTTTACCCGCAGTGACAGTCCATCTCACAGAAAATTCGATAAACGCTTCCTCTCTTAACATACCTCCCACACTATTCCGCTCCTGGATACAATTGGTTGAGCTGTCCTCTATTCCACCCCCTTACTCCATACCTATATTACTTACATCATAATGCATTCATCCCAACCATACACATCTACTCCCTCCCCTTCGCTCCTATCATCACCTTTACTCTTCACGGCTCCACAACTACCCAGCCTATCCTAGTCTCTCAAACTACTTTCTTCTTTCCTCACAATCTCCTATTTATATCTTTCCTCTCTATGTTTCCTACTCACCCGTGCAGATCCTATCCTGTTCCCCTCCCCTTTCCCATTACAAATAAAAAAAAATGCCCTCCCGCTTCAATACCTCCTTTTCCCTCCCATCTTCCCCCCTCCTTCTACACCTCACCCTATCCCCTACCCCTTTGTGTCCATTGGCCCCCACCCACTTCTCCTCAGAGCTTCACATTTTTTCGCACTTTCTCTCTTTACACCTTACCTTAAATTCCACTCTTTTTTCATTTCTCCACACTCCGTGCCTGCTTCCTTTCCCTTTCCTCCTCGGCCTTTGCCTGCTCTTTTATCTGGTTCGCTCCGGCCCCCATTGCGCTTTCGCTTATCCGCCCTGTGCTTCCCTTTCCCCGTCGGACGCCTTACTTCACCATACAACGGCATCCCACCGACTCCAGATAAGCGCACCCTACTCTGTCTCGCCAAAGATAAAATAATCCTTTCTCTCCACTATTGCCCCCACACTCCGCCACAAGCTTCGCTCCGCCACCCCCATATTCCCCCTCACTCCCCATCCTCCACATCGTCTAAATCCCCCCATTCGCTCGCCATCACCTGCCTCCCTCTCTGAACTTACGCCCCCCCCCATCATCCCTCCCCCATCCCCACCCCCCACAGTCGTTCCCCCCCCCCTCCCCCCCCACCATTATGTCCCTCCCTCTCTTCTTCTCCCCCCCTACCACCACATCCTCCCCCTCCTCTCCCCCTTCCCCCCTCTTCCCGATGCCCTCCCTCCTTCCCCTTACACCTGAATCCAGCGGTTCCAAGACGCCGACACAACCGGGCACGGAAAAAACGGCGACAGCCGCCCCCTCTGCGAGGGCGACCGCGGACAAACACGGTCTGCTCGGGCTCGGAGACCCGGGCCCGGCAGCCTCACCTGCGCTCCGCTTACCGTCGAAACCCTTCCCCCGAGCGCCTTCTCCGTAAAAAATCGCAAAACCAAACACGTTTGCCGCCGGGCGCCTCTCCGTCCGTCTGAACTTATCGCCCCACATCGCATAGCCCACAACCCGCTGTCTGGTTTGGAAAAGTCGCCCCTCACGTCGCAATAACGTTTCCCACGCATACACCAGCCACACTATTGCATCAATCGAGCTATGCCCTTAATTTTGCGCATCCAACATAAAAGACATTCACGTCATTCTCGTTCTACTTCCATTCCTGTGACTTCTTTTCGCCCCATTTGCCACTCAAAACTAAAAATTAAGGCTTTATCACATTACCGATTGACGCAGATACGCGTGCAAACTGCTACTGCCCCTTCTCATCAATACTATTATCTCTGGCTCTCAAAAAAACCCCTTCCACGCCTCTCAGTTGGTGCTAAAACCAGCTCGGCCATGCTCTCGCATGTCCCCATAGACTCTTCCTCCGCCACCGACTGCCCACCAAACGTCCCAAATATCAAATTCGCGCCGCCCTGCGTGCGTCACCACACCACACAGGGGTGCCCACAATCTAATGGGGTCTTACATGACATTAGGTCTCCGTACTCGGACACAGACCTTCTCAAAAAGCGTTGCGGTCTCCCAGCCCCTGCGTGCTATGGCGCCTATACTGCTTGGTCTTCGTTATCCGCGTGTTCGACATGTCACCCCTCGCCTCGTTCCTCCTTACAGCGAGAGCGTGCCCATGTGTGGCTCTTGGGAACAGCAACGCCCACAGCGTTCGCATTTATATTACTTCATGCACTGATGTTGTAAATCATCTCACATAAAATCTCATGCCTTTATCGTAACTGTTTTTACTTGATTCGTCCTCCCACCTCCCCGGTTCTCTTTTATTCCATGCACTCCGCCCTCACTACCTAGTCTCCCATTCTTCTCATGCTCGCTCTGCCCTCAATTCCCCACTTTTGCGTCTTTTCTGATCACCTCACCATGCTTCCATGATCATAGATCCCAATACTCTATCTCATCTCAGAAACTTATCATTCGTGGGATCATTCCATTTGCGATTGCGGGCTACATTCATATCCCATTTACGCCGACTGCTTGCTTAACCCACTTTCCCCCTCTGTCTGACTCCTGTTATCTAGACGTCCCGTCACCCCCTGCTTAGACATATTAGACCTTACAGCCTAACCCCCACTCTGCTCTGTTTCGTATTGGCACCTACATTTCATACCCGTATATCTCGTGTCCTTCAGGTTCCCTTATTTCCTCTCACAGTCATACGTTAGTAAATTCCCATCCCTCTGCACATATACACTCATTCCCTCGTCAATTTGTTGCCTTGCATCATTGCTGCTATGGTGATGCTTCACTTTAGCCTTAAGTAGCTACTGCCTCTCGCCTTGGTATGACAACCTTTTCCCCACACCACTGCTTTGCCCCTTCCCTTGGTTCACTCCCCCCATGACTAATTTGAAACAGTCTCAACTATTGACTTTGCATATGTATGGGAAAGAGAAAATTAGGCCTACATTTCTATGGGCTAGAACAACACACAGGATATCCTAACAGCATGCTCTGGGCTTCAATCCTCATCAAACATGTACAATGTCATACTTCTACACCATTTCTAGCATCCTCTTCGCCCGTACCTTTTATTTAAAAAAAGAAATCCACCTTTCCATGCCCCCATTGCAGCATTTTCCTTCACCAATCATCACTGGCGAGGACCCCCCCGCTTATCTGTCGTGTCCTCTCCCTCATCCAGTGCCCCCCCGGCTTTCTCTTAGTTAGCTACCTTACTATTCCTACGCCACCCTCTCCTGCCCTCTTTCTACTGTTTTTGCTCTACCTATTGCATCTTGAGCACTTCATGCCCACCCTCTGCCGGCCTCCCTCTTCTTTTTCTAACTTGGTCGACGCGCGCCTTGCCAGCCACCTTGACTCTATTGGACCAGGTTACTACTATTTGCTACTGGCTTTACACCTGCCTCAGACTGGACGATCTCACAACAATATTCCTCGATCCTCGTCTTTCGCCAGGGCCCTGTGCCTTTAGAGGTGCTAATCTCACCATCACTATCGTCCGCGTACTCACCAGATTTAAAATCATGCTCTCTTCGGTCCGTTGGTTTCCAGACCTAGCTCGTAGCGCGCTCAGACATGCGGCATCTTCATTACCATATACCTTAAACTTAATCCGTGCCTAGGTTGCACCCGCTGACGGAACCACAATGTCTTCAGAGCTCCTAGTCTTGCTCGCACGCATATCCAGCACCCACTTTCTCTCACAGCTAGAGAGAGTGCGACGCATGGCCTTATTATCTGCGTGCCTGTTGGCAACCTGCCATCCCCCTCGCAGCCCTTCCGTTTCCCTGTTGGCAGACGCTGCGTGCTGCTACGATGTGGCTGCCGTGGCTTCGCTCTCGCGCCCCTGCCTCTGCGTCTCTTCGCCCCGTTTCGGCCCTCTCCCTGGCTCTCCCTCTCGCGCGTCGTCTTCCGCGTGTCTCTGTGGCCCCTCTCCCCCTTCCCGCTTCTCCCTGCTCCTTTCTCCCTCTTCCTTTTCCTCCTGCCCCCTTTTCTCCCTCCCCCCTTTTCCCTCTCCCTTTTCCCCTACTCTCCATATTCACTTTTTTCTCCTCCCCTCTTTCCGCCCTCCTCCCTCCTCCTTCTGCCTTGCCCTCCGTTGCCCTTGCCCCCTTTTGGCCTCTCCTTCCCTCCCTCCTGGCTCCCTCCGCCCTGTCCTTGCGCTTTGCCCTTTTCCGCCCCGTGGCCCCCCCCTTTCCCTGACCCACCGCTCCCCGCCCCTGTGCTTCAGCGCCGCCCCCCGCACCTTGTGGTTTTCCTCCTTGGTCATCGCTTTTTTTTTTTTTTGCGCTCTTTCCCTTTTGTTTGGCCTCCTTTCCCCCTCCTTTTTCGTCTCCCCCTTGTTTCGCCCCCCCCCCTTTCGCGTCGCCCCTGCTTTCGCATCGTCCCCCCTTTGTCTGCCTGCCGCTTTCCTTTGCCCCGGCTTGTTCTCCTTCTCCGCATTTTTTTTTTCCCTTCACTTTTTTCCCTCCGCCCCTCTTTTTCCCACCCCTCCCCTTCCTTCGTCTGCCTTCCGCCCCCTTCTGCCCTTCCCCCCTCTCTCCGCGCGCGCCCGTGCGCGCCGGGCCTTCCCTTCCTTTCTCCCTTCTCTGTCGGCGGCCCGCGCGCGCGCCCGGGGCTCCTCCCCGCCGCGCCCGTTTCTTCTCCCTCCCTGCTCCTTCTTTCCTCCGCCTCTATTCTTTCCGTCCCTCTTCCCCCCCTCCTCCCTCTTGTCCCTCCCCCCCTGCGTTCCTCTTTCCTGCTCTTTTTCCTCTCCTTCCCGCTTATCCTCTTCCCCCTCCTTCCTCTTCCCTCTCCCCTTTTCCTTCCCGCCCACTGTTTTTTCCCTTGCCTCCCTTGCCCCCTCCGTCCCCTCCTCGCCCTCTCTTCCTCCTGTCGCTGTTCCTTCTCCTCTTCTCCCCCCGCCCTTTCTTTTATGCCTGGTCTGGCTCCGTCCCCTTTCTCCGTCCGTCTTCCGGCTCTCCCCTCGTCGCTCTCCCTCCCCCTTTGCCGCGTGCCTGTGCCTGTGCCCCCCTCCCTTTCCGTCCTGCGCGCCCACCCGCGCCGGTCCGTGCCGTGCCGCGTCCCGTCCCCGCCCGCACCGTGCGGTTCCGGCCGGTCCTCGCCCCGCGATCTCCCTCAGCTCCTCCTCTCTCCTCCCCCCTCCTCCTCCCTCTCCCCTCCGCCCTTTCTTTGCTGCCCCCCCCTTGTCTCCCTCCCTGCCCCCTCCTCCCCGCTTGTTCCTCTCCCCCCCCCCTCGTCCCCGGGCGCCTCTGTGCATCCCATTCCCCCCCTCCTCCCTCTTCCTTCCTCTCCTGCGCCCCCTGCGTCTCCTTCTTCCCCCGTTGCCCTCCCTGCGTGCCCTTCCCTTTCTTCCCCGCTCCCCCGCTTGGGCTTTTTCCCCGCCTGCATCCCTCCCCCCTGTTCCCACCCCTCTCCCTTCCTTCCTCCTCCTCCCTCCTCCCGCCCCCCCCTCCTCTTCCTTCTTCTGCGCGCATCGTCCCCCGCCGCCGTCGCGCCCCCCCCTCCCTGCGCACCTGTCCCTCTTTGCTCGGTCTTACCCGCTCCCTTCTGCTCGGTCCCTCTGCTCCCGTTGGTTGGGTCTCCGGCCCCCTTCTGCCGCGGGTCTCCGCCCCCCCCTTTCCCCCCCTCCGGCCTCGTGCCCTCTGCTAAC
Source organism: Dendrobium catenatum (assembly GCF_001605985.2). Taxonomy (NCBI): domain Eukaryota; kingdom Viridiplantae; phylum Streptophyta; class Magnoliopsida; order Asparagales; family Orchidaceae; genus Dendrobium; species Dendrobium catenatum. The sequence continues at coordinate 5,685 of NW_021545107.1, forward strand.
TCCCCCCTTGTCCCCCCCCCCCCGCCCGCCCCCTGGCCGCCGTGCCTTGCACTTTCCTCCTTCTCCCCGTTCCGTTTTCCTCTTCTTTCCCCCGGCCCCCTCTGGCCTGGCGTCTCTGTCGCCCTGCCCGCCACCCTCCCTTTCTGTGCTTTCCCCCGGTCCTTCCCCCCCCCTGGCTTCGCGCCCCTCCCCGGTTGGCCGCGTTTGCTCTGGCGCCTTCTCTGCCGTCCTGTCCGCTGCCCCTCCTCCGTCCCCCCTCCTCCTACTTTTTCCCTTTCCTCGCCCGCGTCCTCTGTGCTGTCTTTCCGCTGATCACGCCGGCTCTTTCCGCCTCTGGCTCCCCTTCGCCCCGCCAACATTTTCCACGCCTCTCCTCGCCGCCTTTCCCCTCTCCCGCCCTCCCTCCCTCGCCCTGCCCGTTTCCCCCCCCTTCTTTCGGTCTGCTGTCCCCGCCCTCCTTCCTCCTCCCCTTTCCGGGGTCCTGCTTCGGGTTTACTCCCGTCCCCCCCCTCCTTCTTTGCTGCTGCCTCTCCCTCCTGGGGGTTCACCGTCCCGCCCCCAGTCCTCCGCTGCTCGTGGCTCCGCTCCGCAGACGCTGTGTCAGCGGCCCGCCCCCTGCTTTCCTTTTTCGCGGGGCCCCTTTTCCTCTCCGCCTTGGCCGGTTGGAGTCTGGGCCCTGGCTTGCCGGTGCTTGCCGCTGCTGGGGCGGCCTGCCCGCCCCCGTTGTGGTTGCGGCTCTCGCTGTTTCCCCCCCCCGACGCGAGTTCCTTTCACTTCGCCCCCTCTTTCCTGCGTTGGCGCTGCCCCGGTTGGCCGGTGCTCGTGCCCCTTTGCCCCTGGCGGGCCCCGCCTTTTGCCGTTGTGGTTTTTTTCCTTTGTTGGCCCCCCGGTTTCTGGGGTCGGCCCTCCCTCCCCTCCCCTTCCCTCTTTTTCTTCCCCTTTTGCGGTTCCTCTGCTCCGCCACCGTCGCCGCCTTTCCGTCTCGCTCCTCCCGTGCCCCCTTCCTCTCTCTCCCCCCCCCCCGGCGCGGCGGCCCCGCGCGCGCTCCGGTTTCACTTTCTGTCGCTCCCCTGCCCTGCCTTCTCCTTTTTCTTCTTCGTCCCTCCCCTTTTCTCCCCTCGTATTCCGGGTCTTTCGTTCTTTCTCTCCCCTCCCCCTCTAGTTTGTCCCCCCGACCCCGCCCCACCCCGCCCCCCTTCTTTTGGCTCCGCCTTGCCCCTGTTCCCTCCCCTCCCCCGGTCCGCTCCCCCTCCGGCCCTCTTTTCGGTTTGCCCCGCTTTCGCGCCGCCCCCCACCCCTTGTTCGGTCCCTTCCCCCGGCTTGCCCTCCCCCTGCCCTCCGTGCCCGCTCCCGCCTCCCCTTTTCTTGGCTTGTTGCCACGCTCCCTGCCCGCCCTGTTCTGCTCCTCTTGCCCCTCCTTCTCGGTTGTACTTTCCCTCTCCTCTTCGTCCTGTGGCCGCCTTGCCCCCTGCCGTTTCGGCCTCTCCCTTCTGCATTTCGTTTTCTGCCTTCCCCTCCTCCTCCGCGTCCTTGTCGTCTTCTCTCTTCTGTTCCCGCCCCTCCCGCCGTGTTTTTGCCTGTCCCGTTTCCTCGTCCTTTCTTCTTCTTGTTTTTTCCTCTTCTCCCTTCGCTTCGCCCCTTTTGCTCTTGCTTCTTTGCCTCCGGCTTCCTCTCCTGGCCCTCCTGGCCCGCCCGCCCCGCGTGCTCTTCTCTGCCTGTCCCCGCTGCTTCTTTTGTTCCTGTTTGGCTTGTTTCCGCTTCCCTGCCTGCTCTCTGCTCCCATGCCCCGCGGGCCCCCGTGTCGGGGTTCTCGCCCCGTTTTTTTTGTCCGTCCCCTTTTTCCCTGCCCCGCCCTTGTCGTTGGCTTTCCGTTTCCCGCGCTCCATTCCCCTCTTATTTCCTTGTGCCTCCTCTGCCCCCTGCCCTGGGCGCCCGCTGGCTGGCCCTTGCCTGGCCTGCTTCCCGGTTTTCTTTTCGTTTCTTGTTGTCCCTTTGTGTCGCTTTTCGCCTCTTGCCCTCGCTGGTTTTGGCCCTTACTTCTGTGCGGCGCCCCGCCCCGACCGTGGTCCGGCGTCCCCCCCCCCGTTCGCCGTCCCGCGCCTGCCTTGCGCTGTCCTCCCCGCCGCCGCGGTGCCTGGGCGCCTCTGGTTGGTCTCTCGGCGGCGTTTGCCGTTCAGCGCATCCGCCTCTCTTCCTCTGCGTTTTGTCCTTTTCGCTGCTTGGCTTACGGCTTTCGCCTGTTTTTTTCCCGGTTTCGGGCTTCCGGCGTGTCTCCCCGCCCCCTTTTTCTTTGTCCTCTTTCCGTGCTCCTTGCTTGCCCCTTTGGCTCCTGCTCTCCCTTTTTGCCCTTTCTGGCCGGCCCTCTTTTCTTTCTCCGTTTGCTTTCCTTTCCCTCTTCTCCTTTGCCTCTTTGGGTTGCTCTTCCCCCTTTTCTTCTTTCCTCCTTGCCTGTCGCCCCTTTTTTTTTTCCTCCCTCCCGGTCTTCCTTTCCTCGTTCTTCGTTGTTCTTGTTGCGCTTCTCTCTGTCTTGCTTCTTGTCTCTCTTTACTTTGCCCGTGCGCTTTCCCCGCCTTTGTGCTTTGCCTGTTACTTTCCCCCTGCCCTTTCCCTGCGCTGTTGGCCGCGCTTGCCTTCCTTTTTTGTGGCCCCCTGCCCATTTCCCGCGTCCCCTTTGTTTCGTGGCTCTCCGGCCTCTTTTTATCTCCGAGCGCCGGCCCTCCCCTTTGCCTTCCTTCCCGCCCTCGCACCTCCACTTTCTTTTTCGCATCTTCCTTCCCGCGTCGCCTTTCCTCTATTTTTCTTTCTGGTCCTGGCTTTTTTTCCTTTCGCTTGCCCCCCTCATTTTCTTTGCTTGCCCTGCTTCTTTGCCCCTTCCATGTCTTTTTCCGTGCTTCTCCCTTTCCTGGATCTTCCCCCTCTCCCTTCAGCGTTCCTCCGGGTTGTCGGGCCCCTCTTTCTTCTTTTTTTACGCTTTCCTTCCCTCCCTCCTTTTCTTCTTTCCCTGCCTTCTCCGTTCGTTCTCCCTCCCCCTTGGCTGGTGCTGCCTTCCTTCTCTCTCGCTTTCCCTCTCTCCCTCGCCTTCTCCCTGCTGTCTTCCCTATTCTCTCGCCTTCTCTCTCTGTCTCTCTTGTCTTGCCATTTCCGCCTTTGTCTTTCCTTACGACTCCGGCCTTTTTTTCATTGTTTTCCCACTCTTTTCTTCGGTTCCCCCATTTCCTTTCCCACCCTCTGCTTTCCGCCGGTCTGTCCCCGCCGTTTCCCTTCCCGCTTCATTCCGCCCCCTTTTTTTTTCCTCGTTTTCTCCCTCCTTGTTCTCCTTCCCTTTTTTTTTGTTTCCCCCTTTGTATCCTTCCCCCTTCTTTTTCCCCTTCTTCCCCCACCCCTTCCTCTCCCCCCCCCCCCCCTCACTTCCCCTTTTGCCCCCCCCTTCTTTTGTTTCTTCTCGGCCGCCGTTTCTTGCTCTTTGTTTCCGTCCCTTTTTTGTGCCCCTATGTCTGCCCCCTGGCCCCGCGCACATCCCTGGGCTTGCCTTTTTTCTCCGCTCCCCCTGGCCCCCCCCCTTTTTTGCTCCGGGGGGTGCATTCCGGCCCCCCCCCTTTGCCCCCCCCCTGGGCCCGTTCCACTTCGTTCCCTTCTCGCCTTTCTTCTTCTTCTGTGGCTGCCCTCTTTCTGCTCACCCCCTTTCCTTCTTTTCCTCTTCTTGCTCCCTTCTGTGCCCCTTTTTTCTTTCGCGCCCTTTGCTTCGGCCCCTTCCGCGGCCTCCCTGCGCCCTTCGCCGTGTGCCGTTGTATCTTCCCTCTCCTCTCCGCCGCCTCTCTCCTCTTTGTTCGCTCCTTGGCGTTCCTTCTCTCCCTTTCCTACCTCTCCTCTTTACGTGCGTTTTGTCTCTCAGGCGGGCGCCGCCCCTCATCCCCCCGCCGCCTCCTCCTCTCTTTGCACCCACTTTCCCTTACTTTTCTGCTTACTCTTTTGCTCTGTGCCTCCCTTCCACGCCTCCCACACTTGCCCTCTCTCCCCCCCTTTCTTTCGCCCTTTTTCTTCCCTTTCTCTCCTCCGCGGCCTCCTTCCCTTCCTCCTGTTCCCCCTGCCCCCTTCCTTCTTCGTCCTACTCTCTCCTCTCTTTCACCTTCCTTTTGCCCCACGCTCGCCCTCTCTCTCACCTGTCTCCTCTTCCTCCTGCTTTGCTCCCCCCGTCACCTTTCCCTGCTCCTCTCTTCCTCTTCCCCCTTCTCCTCCATGCTCTTAACCTGTTTTCCCTCCCTTCCCCTGCGCCCCGTTCATCTCTCCCAGTTTTTCTTCCTTCTTCTCTCTCCCACTACACCCCTACTTTTCTGCTTCCCCTCTTTTTTCCTCGGCCTCCTCCCTTCCTCTCCCCCTCGTCCGGCGTTCCTGCTCTTTGCCCTCTTCACTCTCGCCCCTCTCAGCCTTGTTTCCCTATCTGCGCTTCCCTCCCTCTCCTCTTTTTTTCTCCCTTCTCTTCTTCTTTCCCCTTCCCTTTTTTCATTTCTACTTTTTCCCCCCCGTTCTTTCTCCTCTGCGCCTCCTCCTTCTCCTCCGGCCTCCCTCTCTCATTCTCTCCCCCTTCCTCTCATCCTTTTCCTCCCCTCCCTTCTTCCCCCCTCCCCCCCCTACCCTCCCCTTTGCCTCTGCCCCTCCGGTTTATGGCCTTCCCCCCTTCCTGTTTCCCCTCCTTTGGGTGCCCCTGGTTGCCCCTTCTCTCTTCCGACTCCCTTCCCCTTCCTCCCCCTCCTCCTTCCCGTCCCCCCCCTCTCTGTTTCCCCTCTTTCCGTCCCTCTCTGCTGTTCCCCTCCTCTCTTTCGCGTTTCACTCATGTTCCACTCATTCCCTCTCCCCCGTGCTCCCTCGGTCCCCCCCCCGCTCCGCTTTTGCGTTCCGGCGACTTCCTCCCCCTTCTTTTGTTCTGTCTCGCTCACCCGGTCCTACATCGAGTTGCCCTGTTGCATCCCTCTTCGTTCCTTTCCTCATCCCCTCCCCTCCCCTGCCCCCCTCCTCCTGTAAAGTCTCTACAAGGATTCTACATACACATTATCATTTAGTTTACATCAAGTATATACTCAAAATTTTTAATATTTCATATCTATCATATATATAAGACCATAATAGATATTATTATATGCGGAGTCAGTAAAAAGAAAACCGTTTGATTTTGTGATTACGAACAATAAAAACACACTAAAAGCGCATAGATGAATAGTAACAACACATGACAATAATAAAATCGAACGGCTTTCTGCTCCCAATATCCACACATTGTCACTCCTATGATTAAGTATTTTGTGTGGACATCGAACACCGTACGAAGACCAATCATAATGCGCCACATCACTCATGTGCTTGATACCGCAACTCGATAATGCTCCTATACGGAGACCAATCAGAATGCACCGTGTCACCCCTGTGCTTGTTACCGCAGCTCAATTCTGCTCGATATAATTTACGTTGTTCATTCTGATTCTGATTAATCTCAGGATGACATTCTACATCATTCCTATCATCGATCACCAACCTATAATTTTTAATGTTTTATTCCTGATAAATATATATAATGGCATATTCAGAGCATCTACTCCCAACTTGCAAGGAA
>NW_021545108.1:0-231 GCF_001605985.2 Dendrobium catenatum
CAACCTCCATCCAGCAGCCACGATCAGATTTCCATGGAAATCTCGAATAACAATTCCAACTCCTCCAGCATTACATTTGAAAAGAGCTCCATCCACATTGATCTTTAACCAACCTGTAGGGGGGGACACCAAAACGAAGGTTGAAACAATCCAAAGGATTGAACAGCATCCCGTTGCTTCAAGTTTATTGACAAACCATCCTGCTTCAGGATTCCCATAATGTTTGCTGCT
>NW_021545109.1:0-281 GCF_001605985.2 Dendrobium catenatum
ATTTGCGGATTACTAACCCAGTAATAAGCTAACTTACTTTAAATGCTAACATTAAATATGAGTATTAGAACCGGATTGATACTGCAATGATTGATTAGATCTGAAAAAATTTAACTATAATTTAAATCATGTAAAGTCATCAAGAAATTATAATTTAATCACTAGATTCAAAATTTAACTATAAATTTAAACCATGTAAAGTCATCAATCAATTATAATTTAATAGCTAGATTCTTAGTTTTGCCAAATTGGAACAAAATCAAGAGCCCTAGCTATCTAAT
>NW_021545110.1:0-280 GCF_001605985.2 Dendrobium catenatum
GTGAAGTTTAAATATTAGTATTATTGCGGACTAGAATATACGTGGCGATAGAGTTAAAATATTTCCTTCTCAGCGTTATATGAATATCTAGTACAAAAACAGAGGATAAATTACAACACCATGATTTTTACGTGGAAAATCATAAAAGGGGAAAAACCACGGGGCCACGCCCAGTTGAAATAGTTCAATTAGTATTTGTTTGAAGTACAAGAGGCTGATTCTTCCTTAAAATTTAGGACGATCAAATTACAATGCTTCACTTCCGGATTGAAATCCAATT
>NW_021545111.1:0-2218 GCF_001605985.2 Dendrobium catenatum
TCGAGGGGGCTAAAGGAGATATATTAAAGAAGTTAGTACAATACCTGGAGAGGAGGACTTCGGGGAGTGGACGTTGCTTAAGTTTTGACTGAACCACTATAAATTTTTTAGTGTGCTCATTCTTTTACTTGCATTTTATTTCTCGCATTTTATTTCCGGCATATTATTCTTGTGAAATCTGTGGCAAAATATTTTGTAATATCTGTTGATTAGTTTCTGCCAGCAAGAGTTATTATAAAAAAAAAATATAAAAATTAAAAGTATTAAAAATATTTCTTTGCTAAAAAAAAAATAAATTTCAATTTGATCTCTAATATTTTCTTCCCCTAGTATTTTTGTTTCACATCGTTTGTAGAGAGGAACCTTTAAGGTGCAAAAATTTTAAAATACAAATTGACACTCCCTACCTCGTTCCTCCTCTTAATGTGCCTAGGGGACCATTCATCGAGGCTTAACATCCTCCATTGAACTTTTAAATGATGCATTCGATAGCTTGAAAGGAATAATAATGAACTCACAATGCCTATTATCTGTTTCAAAAAAAGTTTTGAATTGTCATCGAGTGCCATTTGAATTTAGTGGTAGACAATGCATAAATCAAATTTTGAAAGAAATGTGACTCCTTTTAACTCATCCACCATTTCATTTATTCTTGGTATTGGAAAGCAATTTGAAATAGTGTGTTTGTTTAAGGCATAGATGCAGATTTTAAAGTGGCATGAGCCATCCTTCATTTTTACTAATAGAACTAGTGAGGATTTAGGACTTGTACTTTGTTAGATTACTCTTGATAGCGTTGAGTCCTTTCCTATATTTTTTGATGCCCACCTTTTGAAAATACAAATATTTGTAAGGGAAGACAATATTTTGTATCATATCATGGTTCATGTAAATTCTATGATATTTAAGTCGAGTTGGAAAAAAAAATAGTATCTTGTGGTTTAAAGAGATGTTTATATTACTTTAGGATGGGTTATAGGTGGTATGAAATAATTTGAGCGATAGTCGTTTTAGTAATATTGGTGGATTTTATGGCTACAAAGGTTAGCTTGTAGTTGGAAGTAATAGATATTTTTAATTAAGAGTTTTATTAATTGGTTGTAGAGCATTGATTCAATTTTATGTGGTAAACCGCTTGGAAAATTAGAGAATATCTATGCCCAAGAAAATACATGTGAGCATATAATAGTTTGTGGTGGGATTACTTAGATGCTTGAGCCATTTAATATTATAGGCAATGTTGGCTCCTTTAATTAGAAGGAAAAAGAAATCCAAGAATAATGACATGCCTTATGGGCGTAAATAGTGTTATTGCATTTTATCAATGCACTGAAGTTTATCACCATTGCTGATGTGGACTTGCAATGGTTGGATTAAATTTTAAAAATTATACTAAATGATTTTGAATGAAGTTAGGGGTGGAGCAACTATTTTTTTGGTTTTAAAGAATAGAGAAAACATATATCTTATGCAAATATTTTGATAGTTAAACTTTTCATTATTGCTAAAATAAAATCTTTTACATAATAATTGAGGTTCTCTGCATGAGTTAATCTTCTTTTAGGTAAGGATTGTTTTGAAAAGGGTAGAGCTAGTTTGTGTGTGAAGGGGGAGGTGATGTAAGAGTAAGGGGTATAGACTAATTGTGGAGAGATAATAGTGGTTGCAGTGTTCTCAGGTGTGTTGTCCATGTGTTTATCTTTAATGAGCTTAGAAATCTCAATGGCTTAGTCAAGTAAGGACAACCAATGGATGCAAACATCAGATTGATCAGTTATCCTTATCAATTGGGATTCAAAATAGCTTTAAAGGAAGACTTCATCGATGCTAGAAACTTTTTTTGATAGTTGTTGAAATTGTATTTGGTACTATATGACTGTGGAATTTGCATTAATTTGATGAGTTTTCCTTATAGATCATAATTTTTGGAGGGACCACAGTGATTATATAGAAGGTAAAAGTAATATTTTTTATTTTTAACATCGGCTAAAAGTAACATAGTAGCATATATTCTTACATCCCATAATTACAAAAGGTTGTGTCCCTTATCATAATCCTTGTGAAAGCATCCTGCCATTCGCTAACTAACCTCCCAATCATGTGTTGGCACATATATAAAAAATAATAAACTCATAAGAAAATATAGTTCACCCAAAGACATGTAAAGGTTACTTCCCACAACAATGTTGCTCCTTGAGCCATGGTGGAGTCTAGTTGA
>NW_021545112.1:0-488 GCF_001605985.2 Dendrobium catenatum
AGTTGTCGACTATGTCGTCCAGGACGATATGGAAATTATCCTGGTTGATCAGTACAAATCTCAGAAGATCGGCCAGAGCATCGCCCTGAATACAAACTAGAAGATTGAAAATTGGTTTGATCGTCTAGGATGATATCACGATCATCCCGGCCGATCAGTTTAAATCAGAGAAAAATCATCTAGAGCATCGCCCTGAATTTGTGCTGGCCGATATTAATCATCCAGAAGTAACTGAGGGTTTTTGAATATATCATCCTGGCCAATCCTACGATTGTCTAGGATGATGTGATCGTATCAATCATCCTTAATTAATTCCTTAATTTTTCTGATTAATTAAGGCATAATTGTGAATATTGTCCAGGCCGATTGCCAAAAATACAGAATACCTTAATTGTTTATGGCGGCAATTTCTTTATGTTTTGAGCTTATCATCCTGGCCGATACACGTATCATCCAGGTCGATCTGTTAATGACAGTTGCCTTAACTA
>NW_021545113.1:0-267 GCF_001605985.2 Dendrobium catenatum
ATGGTGCAATATTCATAAGAGACATTGAGATTTTTACCTGATCAAAAATCCTAAAACGGGAAAAAAACACGAGGTCTGACACAGTTTGAATGAATCCACAAGTATTATTGGTTGATTACAAATTATATCCCTCATTAGAGGAGGGTTCTGGCTCAACATAGCAAATACACATTATAGAGCATATTACATGGAAGCTACTTGATTTAAATATTGTAATATTCCTCTAGTGTAATTTGTTGGCTTTAACTACATAAATTCTCTATAAAA
>NW_021545114.1:0-299 GCF_001605985.2 Dendrobium catenatum
TGTTGGGGTTGATTGCCATTGGTGTCAATTGCCGAACCCTCTACCGCAACATGTCTATCTTCTTAAACGTCTTCTTCGTTACATAAAAGGTACAATATCTTATGGCATACCTATTACTAAATCTAAACTTGTTCTTACCTCCTTTTCAGATGCTGATTGGGCTGGGGATCCGATTTCTCGCAAATCCACGTCCGGGTACTGTTCTTTTCTCGGAGAAACGCTGATTTCATGGACCGTCAAGAAGCAATCAACGGTTGCTCGCTCGTCAACAGAATCTGAATATCGTGCATTAGCAGCAT
>NW_021545115.1:0-326 GCF_001605985.2 Dendrobium catenatum
TAGGAAATACTTGATCCCAAGTATTTCCTATCAGAAATCTACCACCACTTCTGACCATTAGCTTCCCCGCTTCATCTCCTCACTAGGGCTAGAAAGAAATTCACTTGAGGAGCACGAGAAGGATTCTTTTCAACTGCTGAGAAAAAAAGATCATTGCAGAACCAATCTTAGCACTTCTTAATTTACAAACACATTTTTAATTGGAAACGAAGGCCTTAGTAATGCTATTGGATCTATTTTCATCCGAGACAGTAAACTTATTTTTATCATCCTGAGATATTATAGGGAGCTAAAAAGATTTGGTTAGAAAATATTAGGAATGACCT
>NW_021545116.1:0-326 GCF_001605985.2 Dendrobium catenatum
TATCTTATGCACTAGTCAATAATTTGTTATACCGTCGATCCTTCGATTACATGTGGCTGTGCTGTTTAGACCAGATAGAAGCCCTGAAGATTGTTAATGAAGATCATTCAGGACTATGCATTGCACATAAATCGGGTCCAAAAATGAAATTGAAAATTAAAAGACTTGGATACTACTGGCCTACAATGATTGACGATTGTATGAATACTGTAAAGCACTGTCATCAATGTCAGGTTCATGGTGTGGTTTTGCATCATCCACCTAATGTGTTACACCCTATGATAGCCTTGTGGCCCTTCGAGAGTTGGGGCACGGATATCATTGGG
>NW_021545117.1:0-214 GCF_001605985.2 Dendrobium catenatum
TTCCTAAGGTGTCAAATCCGGTGCTGCCTACCAATTATAGGCCAATCAGCCTGTGCAATTCAATCTACAAGGTATCGGTTAAACTAATCTCGAGCAGGCTCACTTCTATTATTCCAACACTTGTCTCTGAAGAATAGGCAACGTTAATTAAGGGTAGATCTATCTCGGATCATGTGCTTGTTGCTCAAGAAGTATTCCACAAATTCATATTTTC
>NW_021545118.1:0-229 GCF_001605985.2 Dendrobium catenatum
TATTGGACAATAATTGATCTCAAACAACTAGTAGATTTAGGTCACCCTTCATTAAGGGTCTTAATGTTCAATAATATAAATAAATCAAATACAATGCATAAAAATCTAAAATAAACTTCATTCAATTTCAATCAACTCTAAATCAAGTCTACAATCATATAAAATCAAAACTAAAATCTAAATTTGATTAAATAATAATTAACCCTTAATTAACTCTTAATAAACCCTT
>NW_021545119.1:0-560 GCF_001605985.2 Dendrobium catenatum
TCAAATTTCAACATTAAACAACAATATTAATACTAAAGTAAGTAAACTTTCAATTAAAAAAAAATGTTCAAATACTTCTACAATGAACGTCCAATTCTTGTACAAAAAAAAAAAAACTAAAAATACATTTATAAACAAAATATAGTCTTGTTAAATTCGGTATCGTCATTCTTCTCTGTTGATACTAACTGCTTTCCACTAAATTGTTACCCCATTTTCTACAACTCCTCCAATATCTAACTTTGTTGCAGTTGCATCACAGCTTGTGATTTTTAAACATTCTCCAGCCCTTATTCCCATTATCCATATTACACATGAGCAATGAATTTCAACATATGAATAGATCAAATATTTTTCTCCATCTAATTATATAAATGTTACTTAATAGCTTAGAGGAAACTTTCCAACAACTTTCCACTCTTTCCAAAAGTATATTAGATATATAAAAAAAATATAATGATAGCTTATTATAAATTTAATAGATCTAAGGGATATTATCATAATATCTATTAGTTTTAAAAACTGTTATAATACTTATTATAATGTAAAAAGTTTAGGAT
>NW_021545120.1:0-251 GCF_001605985.2 Dendrobium catenatum
GCATGTGATTTAGCCTACGCAAAGCACCCCTTTAACTGTTTTAATCGACGTTGTGAATTGCTCATAATTTTATTACTAAATTGTTCTAATCAAAGAATTGTGCAATGTTTAAAATGAAGCCATAAACACATCCTCTAAGTAGTCCTGCATCAAAAAACCTTATGCTGATGAAAGCATTAAAATTGACAAAGGACTTCCATGTGGGAAGCAGAAAAGATGAAGCATTCAGGTTTAAAACGCATGCTTATTGA
>NW_021545121.1:0-248 GCF_001605985.2 Dendrobium catenatum
AGTAAATGAGCTAGCTCTTGAGCGGATTAAACCTATCATAATAAACATAAGATAGAGCTCGAACTCGATCAATTAATCAAATTCAGGCTCAAATTAGGAGTAACTCGAGCTCAAATCTATTCACTTACACGGTTACACCTCCACTTTGCACATCACGGCCCTTCTTACAGTTTTAGGCAGCTGATTTTTTCACGCTTTTAAAAAAAAATTATACTAAAAGTTAACTTTATAAGCAATAAAAAAGCCGT
>NW_021545122.1:0-422 GCF_001605985.2 Dendrobium catenatum
TCAACTAAAGCTTATGATCATTTTATCTTTTTTTTTTTAACTTTTTTCGAAATCCATTATTTCAAAAAATTTTATATATTCATGATTTTATTGCAGTTGGGATGAATTACAGCTATTCACACATTTTTATGTTATTTTTCATTCAGATATTATGATCATACTATTTTCTATCAATTTAGTTTCAAATCTAATAAAATATTATAAATTACAACAACATATTAAGGATTAAAACATGCACCTTAATATAGAAAAGATCTTCTCGAGGTTACTAACTTACACCAGAATATTTTGTACATATTTTCTGCCCACGCAGTCGCCTCTCATGCAGCTAGTATTGGTAATTACATTCTAAACTTAAGACACTCAATAATTGCACGAATTTAAGTCAACTTAAAGAAGAAACCGATTTGCTTTGACTTAAT
>NW_021545123.1:0-203 GCF_001605985.2 Dendrobium catenatum
AAGGGGAGAAGAATGTTTTTATGGCCAATCTTTATTGAGCTCTAGTTTTCAACTCTTGGAAGAGTAAGGACTTATTGATCCATGAAGGAAAAGAACATGGAACTAGTATCATTATATCTAATGCCATCTACCAGGCTTCTAGCTCATCTTGCATGATTCTTTCATACCACTGGGAAGTTAAACAACATAATAAGCTGATCTCT
>NW_021545124.1:0-1504 GCF_001605985.2 Dendrobium catenatum
AGTATGATTTTCATTAATCTTCTATTTAGTCTATATTAATATGGACCTAGTGTAGGAAAGTACTGATTTCTATAGTTTATTTGATGTGATATTTTACTATACTATAATGAATTTTCACCATAAATTTGAATTATTAATCATAATCAGTAGCTTTTTCTTTATTATTTTGACCAATTTTATTAAACCTCTTCTCTTTATTCTTTTTGTAGGTAGCATTGAGTGTCAAGTCTATTTTTTGCATTTTTTTTATTTTTATTTTATACTATATGCTGCTTTTTCTTTCATTATCCTTCCATAGTGATTATATCTTCTTGCATATTAGTGTGATTTTAGACACACTTTCTTGCCCAATATATAAAATCATTTGCTATTATATTTTTATTAATTTATCATATAAGTACTTTAACTTTTTTTATTTCTTCACAATCATCTTTGCCTATTGGTGACTCTATATCTCCTAATACTCAAATCTATATGACATAGTTTGGCTAATTGTAGTTATGTAGCATTTGGTTTATGTTTTTCTGAAAATCTATTATAACTCAATACAAATTAGGCTGTGTTTTCATAACTTAAATTGGTTTTATCTCTTGAAGTTATTTTCCATTTATAGTGCTTCAACTAGGGGTCGCAATCTACCAAGTAGCCTGATGGGAGCTGAGATAGTTGTTGACATTGATTGACGCAATATGTATAGTTTACTCTTTAGAGGTTGATCTATGTAGGTTGCTGAGTATGATTTCCATTATTCTAATTTATTCACTATTTAGTCTATATTAATGGATATAGTGTAGGAAAGTATTGATTTCTTAAATTTAGTTAATGTGATATTTTACTCTACGATAATGAATTCTCGCCAAGAATTATTAATCATAATTAGTGGCTTTTTCTTTATTATTTTGACCAACTTTATGAAACATCTTCCAATTATCCTTTTTGTATGTAGCATTAAGTGTCAGGTCTATTTTTTGTTTTTTTGTGTGATTATAATTTTTTACTATATGTTATTTTTCTTTTATTATCCTTCCATAGTGAATTCTATCTTCTTGCATATTAGTGTAATTTTAGACACACTTGCTTGCCAAATATATAAAATCATTTGTTATTATATTTTTATTAATTTATCATATAAGTACTTAATTTTTTTATTTCTTCACAATCATCTTTGCCTATCGCTGACTCTTTGTCACATAATACTCAAATATATATGACATAGTTGCAGTTCTATAGCATTAAGTGTCTGGTCTATTTTTTTTGCTTTTTTTGTGTGATTATAATTTTTTACTATATGTTATTTTTCTTTCATTATCCTTCCATAGTGAATTCTATCTTCTTGCATATTAGTGTAATTTTAGACACACTTGCTTGCCCAATATAAAAAATCATTTGTTATTATATTTTTATTAATTTATCATATAAGTACTTTAATTTTTTTATTTCTTCGCAATCATCTTTGCCTATTGGTGGCTCTTTATCACCTAATACTCAAATCTATATGACATAG
>NW_021545125.1:0-216 GCF_001605985.2 Dendrobium catenatum
CACTAAGGAAGGCAGCCTCATCATTGTCCATCCAGAACAAACTCCTAGCATACAATCAAAACGCATCATTCAATAGAAGAAGAAACATCCAGCAACTAGGGGTGTCAATTTCGGGTCACGGGTCGGCCTCAGGTCTAACCCGAAACTGACCCAGGTTCAAAGGGGTCAACCCAACCCGACCTCGGTTCTGCCGGCGTCGGAATGGCGGCGGGCGGA
>NW_021545126.1:0-272 GCF_001605985.2 Dendrobium catenatum
TCAAACTACAACACTTCCTACGGATGTATTTAGCGCAGCACACAATGAAAGCAAATGCCCGCTAGTGTCAATAATCATCCGATCGAGGACAGACATACATGTTCTTCGCAACTGAAAGGTGGTTGATTAACGGACTAAGTGCAAATGTTTACGAAAGTGAAATGAACACAATAAGGTGTAAATCCCCAACATAAATACCGATTGCCTGTTGATTGAGATGGCAATACGGGAGACGAAGGATGGAGGATCCGCCTTCCTACGAACAAATGCAA
>NW_021545127.1:0-1573 GCF_001605985.2 Dendrobium catenatum
CCCCCCCCCCCATTATGATAAGCAACTATAAAAAGATGCGAGTAAATTAATGATATTCAATTATGCGAGTAAATTATGATTGTATCTTCAATTTATACTAATAACTTGATAAATTTGGAGTCTGGTCATTTCTTGAACATGGAATAATAAAGCTTATTAGGTGAATCTGAATTAGAGTAAGGCCTCGAAAAGTTTTACATTCCACCATCGTGATAATTATTTGAGTCCATAAATGGATTTATGTAATTTGAAGACAATCTCTTATTTCTATGAGTTTTCTACTCTTGAACATCATCACCTTGAAGAAAGTCCCATGTAAACTACTTCGTGGAGATCACCATGAAAGAAGGCGTTACTGATGTCAAGTTGGTTAAGGAACCAATTTTAGTATCAGCTGCTAAGATAAGCAACTATGCTGTCACCGTCTTGCCAACAAGAGAAAAAATATTGAAAAAAATTACTCCATCTTGTTGTTTATATCCCTTTACTACTGAGCATGCTTTGTATTTATTAACTAAACTATCAATGTTATATTTAAGTTTGTGTGTACGTTTGCACCCAATGGAGTGCTTTCTTGGTGGTAGGGGAATGATGGTCCAATTTTTTTGAGAATGAGAGCTTGGAGTTTGGTGTACATGGCAATTTTCCACTCAAGAAAGCTAGTGGCTTGATGATAATTTTGTGGTTCAGAATGTGCCGATATGTTTATAGCGCTAGTGGAATTGGGCAGAGAGGTGTCCGGAAACAAGAACTTATGGTGGAAATCTTACCGGTAGGAGGGTGGCCAGTGGATCTGCAAACATGCATTTTGGTCCATAGGGTAAGATATGTAGGTGGGTTGTAAGAAGTGACATTTTATTGAATAGTTGCATATTCTTGTGGGTTATAATTTCCAGAATGGATATCATGGGTCTCATCCGAGAGATTAGGAAGGACTATGTCATGGAAGGGATTGGTGATGGTATCTGTGGTTGAAATTGAATGAAAGGAGAATTGCTCTTCATGGAATACAACATCACAAGATATGATAATTTTTTTATCTCCACCAAACAACAAAAACGTCAAGCCTTTATCCCACTATGGGGCTAGCTACATGAATTCTTTTTTTCCATTGCGCTCTGTTAAAAGTTAAAATTCTCCTTTAAATCTAATAAAGAAAGGTCATTTCTAATATTTTCAAACCAAGTCTTTTTAGGTATACCTCTATCCTTCTTAACATAAGTCAAATCTAATACATCTACTTTCCTAATCAGGTCATCGGAAGGCGGCCATTTATGTGATCAAACCATCTAAGGCGACTCTCTCTAATCTTATCTTCCACTGGAGCTACTCCAACTTTTTCACATATATGCTCATTTCGTATCCTGCTCTAAGAGTAAAGTCACTCATCCACCTAAGCATCCTCATCTCTACAACACTTAATATTATTCTTCTCTTTTAATGGCCAACATTCTGCACCATAAAGCATTGCAGTTCTAACCACTATCTTATAAAAAATTTCCTTTAGTTTGAGGGGGATTTTTCTATCACACAACAAGCTTGATGCATTCCTCCACTTTAACCATCCAACTTG
>NW_021545128.1:0-321 GCF_001605985.2 Dendrobium catenatum
AATTTTCTCACATGTTTGTCTAACAGAGATGATGATATCAAATGGAAGATTGATCCCCTCACTGGACCTCTATCAACTGAAATAAAACTTAAATAACAAAATTAGATGATTAATTGATAATGCTACTAAGTTAAAGACCTTTATAATGTTTTTATTATCAAATCTTTTTTTCCACTAGATAACCATAAAATTCTTAGAAGGCTCATTTCTATATCAAATAATGTAAATGAGTTCTCTTCTATCAATTGGGCTTCATGTTTAAATAATTTCATGATCAAGGAATTTGATAAAATTGTTGACAAGTTTGCAATGGAAAAAATA
>NW_021545129.1:0-258 GCF_001605985.2 Dendrobium catenatum
GTGGTGGTAGCATCTAAGGCATGATGCTTTGTATCACCAGGTAGGAGAAAAAAGAGTCAAAGCAGTGAGGGAGTACCACCTCCACTAAGGGCAACGACTCTGAGTAGGTAAAACCTCACAGTGGTAATACCCACATAGACTAGTGGGACCCTGTGGGAAGTGAAAGTGACCTCAACTCATTCATAAGACTAATCAGGAGGCTGAGTCTAGTGTATGAATGATAGGATGGGTCACAAAAAGGAGTAGGAGAACTGATCT
>NW_021545130.1:0-1116 GCF_001605985.2 Dendrobium catenatum
GTGGGGGCACATATATATATAAATATAATATATAATAACTTAAAAAAAAAAATTGGGCTAGTGGGGGCATGTGCCCCTAATGCCCCAGCATGGCTCTGCTAGTGGCTCGACATAGATTTGACTCTATCCGCCAATCAATGACATGAAAGGTGGCACAAATGGCATCATTGGCCTAAGCATAATGGAAGATATTGACCTATGAATTCGTGAATTGTTACATCAAGGTGGCAACAAATAATTTCTATAAGGAGTTTGAGCTTGTGATTGTCCATATACCTAAAGATGGAGTTGTTGCTGAGATGTCATTTCAGCTACTCTTTTGGTGTGGTCTTTATGCTTTCTAATCCTTTAATAGGGGTGGGATTTATGTAGAGGTGTTGTCCTGTGCCGAGTGAGGCAAAAAAAAGAAAAAAAAAATCAAACACCTCACCTGCTCTGCCTCTCCCACGCCGTCGCACGTCGCTCGCTCGACCAATGTCGTGTCT
This sequence comes from Dendrobium catenatum, assembly GCF_001605985.2. Classification (NCBI taxonomy): domain Eukaryota; kingdom Viridiplantae; phylum Streptophyta; class Magnoliopsida; order Asparagales; family Orchidaceae; genus Dendrobium; species Dendrobium catenatum. Next base: position 486 of record NW_021545130.1, read on the forward strand.
CGCACGACCTCACGTCGCTTCATCGCACGATGGTCTCGCGTCGTTAAATGGCCAAACGGATGAGGCCTTCGGTCTCTCCTCACACTCGAGCCTCTCTCGCGTCAACTCTCTATGCTCTCACTCCCGCTCTCGCTCTCTCTTCTTCCTGTGAGATCGGAAATTATGACTTTAGGATCGGAAGCAACATCGGGTACTCGCCGCTGTGAAGTTAACTTCCTCCCGTTCGTCCATCTCTCCGACCCCGTCGCTGCTGTTCGACTTGGCTCCGGCGACGACCTTCCCTTCTTGTTGAATCAGAAGTTACGACATTTTGAAAGGAAGCACGGCGGGAGCTCGCTGTGATCGCAACTTTCTCCCTATCACTTGCTTCTTCGGCTCCTTTTGGCTGTTCGACGTCGCTCCTCAGACGACTTTCCCTTTCCGTGGATTGAAAGTTACAGCATTTTGTTCGGAAGCAACGGGAGCCTGACGGCTGTGAAGGTAACTTTCTCCCTTGAGCATGCTTCCATGGCCAAATCCTGTGGATCCGCCGAACCTGAGAGAGAGAGAGGGAGAGATTTTGTTTTTTTTATTATTATATATTATTATTATTTTCATTTAAAATTAATTTCTTTTAATTATATTTAATTAA
>NW_021545131.1:0-4824 GCF_001605985.2 Dendrobium catenatum
CTCTCTCCTCATTATAATTTACGCATATAAACTCAGCTCCTATCACTTTACTTTGTCTCCTCTCCCTCATCCTCTTCTTCTTCTTCTTTATCCCTGGTGGTTCCTACATCTCCATGTAGGTGTGCTAACATCAATAATGAGGGTAGTAGGTAAGGTTGGCTACCATCAAAGAACATCTCTATAATATGTTGTTGCTTAGCTTGCATAAGTTCAACCTAACCCTAAATTTCCACAATTAAAACTCAAGTAAGAGTTAGGAATTCAGACTAAAGTACACACTAGGAAAGAGATCGACATGCCATTCATAATTCATGTCAAAAGTTTGGGCCAAAGTCAATTGATCTTTAAAAGAAAAATTTTGGATTATCGGCATATAAGATGAACTAAATCAATTTAGTCCGAATTCCTAACTCAACATATTAATATTTTTAGTTTGATTTTATTATATTTATGATAGATATAATAATTTAAAATAATTCCTAACTCTTATTTGAGCTTCTAAATTTAGTTAGTTGAAGCTTGAGTTTGAGGCATCCTTTCACAATTATAATTTTAATGACTTTAATATCATCAAAGTAAGCTTATACATACCATGGGCTCATATGGTTATAATAATCTCTCTTTTTTTATGATTACAAATCTATTTTAATTAGTGATTTTACTAAATATGCAAAATGACATCTTATTTCCAATGTAGTGATAATATCATACATTTTTCATCCCTTTCAACAATATCAGAAAGAAATATTAATTGTAATATGAAATGTGCAATCATAATTAAGGATATACTAGTCATAGTTTTCTTCTAAATTTGCAAAAATAGTTTTCACTTAAAGGTTTTGTGAATATATCTACAAATTGGAAATTATTTTTAATACATTATTTGTTTACATCTAACATGATGTCTAATCTTAATATCATACATGCTTCTTCCCCACTAAAACATATTACCATCTATCAAAAGCGGTGTTCCTACCAATGATGCAATTCTTATCACATTAATCTCATCCCAACATAGTATGGATAGATGTGGCATCCTAACCCAAATAGGAGATGACAAGCCTTTCGATGAAGTAGGTGAAAATTTTGGAGTCCACTTATCAAGATCTACTATATGACCATTCACATACCAAGGACCTCCTGATAAAACATTCTCCTTAGCTTCAAGAGAAAAAATGAGCATAAGACCCATCCTAAACCAAGAATAGTAAGGTGGAATTTCCCGAATTGCATCCATTGACAACATAACTCCTTCAAAATCACATAGACTGGAATATCTTTCCCAAAAACTTTAACTACTACAAAAAATGAAGTTTTTTAGAATTAGCTTTCACACTTGGCTCATGCAACTTAACAACACCCCCATCGCATATCGTACGTAAGATCAGTTTAAAAAATGCTCGTAAGATCCTGTATTTAGAGGTTAACTAAATATGGATATTCCATAAATTCTAAAAATCATTAACCCTAAATAAGTTAGTCGAATTATTCACCTACACCATTAGAAGTTTAATTTAGAAGGAATATTAATTAAGAGTGAAGTAATGGGTTGTTGTAAATTATTTTATTTGAAAATCTTCCAAATTATATATTTTATAAATTTTTTACATTATTAATTTTATAAATTTTCCAAAACTCGTATTCATGCAAAAAAAAATTAATATGAGTGCATCATGAATTACTTGAGGATAAGTAATATCTTAATGTTTGGAGGAATTTGATAAGTAGTAAAATTACATACTATAAACTATAAAAAAGTTCTTGCTAAATCAATATTTTTCGTGAAAAAAATATAAAAGTATGTAAAATATTGGACCAGCACCATAGCACTATAATATCCCTTAAAACCGCAGTGCCATAGTACCTAACCATAGCAATAGAAGTCCCAAATTTATTAAAGAGCTTAGTACGAAGGTGACACCTAGGCAACACCATAATGTTGAATCACCCAAGAGATTTGGTGAAAGATAGTTGAAGACCATTGAATGGAAAAATCAATGCAATGTGTGGTGAACCGACATGATAGTTTAACACTGACATAGTTCCACCAAGCCAATATTACAACACCAATTGAGTTATTTTGAATTTCTATAAAATAAGAAGCTTATTTTCCATGTTAGGGGGTTAATAACTTGGTGACATTTTTGGGAGTGTTTGTGTGATTGTGTTAGACTGCTTTTGGTGGAGACCAGCCCTTTTGTTCCTATTTTGTCAGTCTTCTAGTAGTGGGGAGATAAAAAAGGAGTGTAAAGGAGTTTATATAGATTAGCAAAACATTTATTGGTCATTTATATCACTATATTTTTTTCTTGTACTCTTATTTTGTTTAGTGAAATAAAAAAGGTTGTTGTGCTTAATTTTATCTCCATGTTTTGTTAAACTCTTTTATCTAAACTTATGATAATTTAGATAACATGTATTGCATAGAGTATACATATAAATTTATAAATTTCTTAACACTATTTTTACATCCTCCATGCTTCATTTAGTTTGTGTATAGGCCGTGCATAAACATGAAACATGTAGAAGAACAAATAGAGCAATTAAAACTTAATATTTCCATATATAAACTTCAAGTGGTTAAAGTTATGAGATCTAAAGGACATAGTAAAGTTGGAGTTGAGAGGAATCCTTATAAATACTCCAACGAGCTCAATAGAGATGAGGCATACCTATGATCTAATTTACAGAAACATTGAGAAGAAATCAACTGATTTTGTATGTGTTTTTAAATATCAAAGTTTGAGAGTTCTAAAAATTATTGCATTTCTCTTTTGAAACAATAACTTTTTACTTTCAATTACCTTCCACCTTATTAATTGATTGAGAATATAAATATAGTGGTTTTATTTAAACAATACTAGATAGATTTAGGGTTATTCCAAATCCTTATGGGAACGATATGTATCTCATCACTTTATTACCTAACATGACATGTATACTTGTGTAAAACAGGAATTATACCTTAGATTAGAAAATCATATATAAAATAACATGCAAGTGGTATATAAAAATAGAGTTCTATCATGCTTCTTAAAATTGGAGATATTAGTCAACAAGGATTGAAGGGTTGACTTTCACTTATTTTACTTATTAAATGACTATTTACATTTTGGCATGGTTCCTCTTGCTTTAGTAACTTCTATCTGAAAAGGTGGAATTAAACTAAAAAAATTAAGAGTACAAATGCAACATTAATAAGACCTAGCACATAAAAAAATGAAAAGTTATTCATCAATATTAATAACATGTTATGTGATGCAATGTTCATATATTATTTCATTATGTAGAGAAGGACAGAGATGCAATTGTCTTGGAAAATTGACCCTTTATTCTACATCAACCCCCCCCCCCCCCCCCCCGGTAAAAAAAAAAAAATGAGATACCCTAGTCCTCTCACTTACTATTATTCTTAAAAATTTTAATTTGGTTATCCACCAATCCTCTTCAACTAATCTAATAAATTCTAGATAATAGAATTTCCTATACATGTCTCAAACTTATCAAATCCGCCCATCAATCCACATTTATTATGGTTTCATGATTTCTACAAACCATAAATTTTGAATAATATGTAAAAGTCATGAAATAATTTTTGAAGCCCCTCTACAGGACATTAAGCATTAAATTATTTTTAACATATACATTATCACCTTTAGAATAATTATTAAAAAGGTACTGAATGCAATATTTGGTGACCTCCTCATAAGAGGACAAATCTTCTTTGAGATCTCATTCTACATGATATTAAATTTTCATATAATAATTTAGTAAGCATGTCGAGTAAGTTGAGACTTTTCCCTATCTGTATAACATATGAACCTTAGAAGCCCATAGATTTCAAACTTACAAAATTATGTAAAGCTAGTGAATTCAAATAATATATATATATAATCATCCATAATCATCACAAAACTAATCAAAGAAAAAGTAAAAATCATATAAAATAAAAAATATTATATTGATTAACATATGACTCTTATTAAGTTTATTAAAATATAATGTTTAATTTATAGCTAGTCATTATACATTACCAATGCTAACTCTTAAAAATTAACAAATTATGGACCTTATAATATAATATAGATCATAAATGAAAATGCTTATGAGCTAAATCAACCTTTGGTAGATAACTTGAATTTCTACTAAGAATTATTAAGGCTCTTTACCCCTCCTTTTATATGTATTTGTTTTTTCTTTTCTCATGTGCCAAGATACTAGTGACACCTCTATATTTATTTCAATATCCACTAGTTTTAACACACTAATAATATTTTAGTATGCGAGATTAAATATTTAATGAATAGTTTATTATAAATATTAATATGAAATTTTCATGAATTGGTCCCATATGCTACATATGGCATCGATTGACTATTCATCATTCAGTCCGCACCCTTATCATTAGTTTCTTAGGTAGTTATCCAAAAGAAGGGAGACCTCGGTTGTCTCTTATACAATTAATGGGAAACTTTTTGAAACCTTAACCCTCAACTAAAAATCATCAGACATAATTCAATGTTGCACTATCCAAACATTCATTTGTGTTGCAGATCCGATCTAAATATTGTGTTTGTGTTTTGATGATAATAAACATTATTGTGTCTATTACTGCTTTCTATTATTTCTTAGATATTTTATTTTATTCTATGTGCACTAACATTTTGGGAATTCTATCCATCATTCACTTGAAATTCTAATCAACTCAAGATTGTGTATGTCAGTTTCAATTTATTATGTATTTTTTCCTTTCTTGAGTCATATCATGTATTTTTATGGATATTTTTAAAAGTTTGTTAGGGATGTTAAGCCCTTGAGAACTAG
>NW_021545132.1:0-313 GCF_001605985.2 Dendrobium catenatum
AATAAAATAAATACCCGGCCTCTACACAAATTTAATTACATACAAAATTTAAATGAGATGCCACATATGCCAAATAATAATTTAATACTTAAATAGATCACAAATTTAATTGGCTTAATTTTTTTTAGATAGCTTATAATGTATAAAACTGTATTTATATGTATAATTATATGGGTCCACTTATAGAAATTTCTCAACATATCCAATTAGCATCACCTCTGGAATTCATTGAGTAGAAATTGTTATACTTGCTGTAGCCAGGACCTGATTATATTAAGATTCAAAGTATTCCTTAGATTTATATTGGTTTAAT
>NW_021545133.1:0-229 GCF_001605985.2 Dendrobium catenatum
GTACGGATGTCGGAGAGGAATGAAATGAGCGTACTTTCTCAATCTATCTACTACCACCAAGATCACTGTGAATCCTTCCGAACGAGACAATCCATCTATGAAGTCCATGGATATCTCCTCCCAAACCTGTCCTGGTAATGCCAACGGCTGTAGTAGTCCTCCTGGCGACATTGCCAGATATTTGTTCCTCTAACAAACTTCGCACCTTGCCACCATCTCCTCTACATCT
>NW_021545134.1:0-249 GCF_001605985.2 Dendrobium catenatum
AAATAAAGTCTAAATAAGTTCTTTAATTATCCCATCAAGAGAAGAAATACCATCCAAGAGTAAAATATGTTTAAAAAAAAAACAATTGATAAGCTGATAATTATATCCTTAATGATCACTGATATTTTACTATGCTATTTATCATATTTATTTTCTTTTGAGTATATCTACTAATCTATATGCATTTTTTTTTAATTATCGAAACTTTATAGTAAAAAACTTTAAAAAAATAATTTGAAAATTCTAATT
>NW_021545135.1:0-1438 GCF_001605985.2 Dendrobium catenatum
TCTTCTGAACTCATCCTAGAATTTTATGCAAATCTTCGCATAAATTCTACCTTAACAGCCCTGACCTCCTATGTGAATCGACTCCCGGTCGAGATCACATATCAGGACTGTGTGGAGCTTTTACAGCTATCCCCCACCGGGGATAAGCTACACATAATCCTTACTGATTCGGATTTTGATTGGTCCACGACAAACCACTTCCTTCGCCAAACCAACACACCATTTCATCTTGGAGAGACTAGCTCTTTAGTCAAAGATGCTAAGACAATCCAATATGTCCTTCGCACCTCCATAATTCCAAAAGCCGAGGACTGAATCCATATCACTCCACTACTATCCTTGACCACCTTTTTCATTATGGCCCGGAGAGAATTTAATGCCATTGATCTACTCTTTCGCTACATCGATCACCTAACAACTATTCGCGATCTAGGCCATAGGAGGAAACCGAATCTAGCCTTAGGACACATCATAGCCTACATTCTTGAAACAAAATACAATCTCCAATACCCTGCTCTTCACGACCTTCAGCCTCCTTGCTACGTAAACAATTCTTTCACTATCCTTCACAGTACTCGTCTCCACCCAGGAGATGGGGAAGGTCGGGGGGCTGGGGAGGAGGAGGCTCCCGCCCCCGCTCCCATTCCTGATCCTGTTCCACTACACTAGCACTCACCGATTGAGTAGTTGATAGAGAGTTTTGATCGATGGGAGACCCGCTTTGACGCCTACGTTGCTGCACAGGAGCAGCAACACTCTGAGGACATTGCCCGCTACGAGAAGCACCGCACTGAGGATTTAGCCTTATTTGACAGTTACCTTACTCACCAACAGCAGCAGCATGACCAGGACATCACTTGGTTTAATGCTCAATTTACCACGCTTGCCAGCTACTTTCAGCAGCCACCTCCACCACCTCCATCTGATGATCAGGGTCCCTCATTTTTCTAGTATGTGTTTTCTGCTATTTGTTTCCTGTTTTCTGTAGTTTGTCTTTTTAGTCTGTTTTAGTTTCTGTTGTGTTGTTTCTCTTTTTCTTTTGTGTGTATGGACCCTCTTTTTGTGATGAGAAAAGGGGGAGTAGGTTGTGGTAGGAAAAAGGGTATGTGCTTATAGCTTTGAATTTCTAGTGAACTATTTTTCTGAGTTTTTTCTACTTGTGTTTGTCATCATCAAAAAGAGGGAGATTGTAGCAAATATATTTTCATGAATTATGTTTTGATGATTGACAAACACTATTGATTTTCTTGGACTACTTGGTTCTTCTAACTTCTCAGGAATCGAAGAGATCGGACGAACAAACGAAGCCAGTTCAAGATTGCATAGGTTTAGGATTGAGTCAGTCTGTATTTTGTTTTTTCTCTTCTTCAGTCTATTTGTAATGGTCAAAGAGACTGATACTAAGTAACCCTACACACACACACTTGAGAGAATTAGA
>NW_021545136.1:0-266 GCF_001605985.2 Dendrobium catenatum
TCGTTGGATTTGTATTTCCGAGACACTCAGTTTGACTATAAGCTCGCTTAAATCGGAGTTCGAGAGCTCCCGGAATTAATTTTTGAAGTTTGCAACTAGCTTTTGCCTCGAGATTCGTGCCCGATTAAGCTAATTTTGTGACTAACGTATCAAATATAAATTAAAATATTAATTTTATTTCCCAAAAAAAATATTAATTTTAAAATGGAATTTTTAGTATTAGTTATGTCAACAATAAAATATTTTAATATTATTCACGTATTAAG
>NW_021545137.1:0-2683 GCF_001605985.2 Dendrobium catenatum
TATGCAATAAGCACAACAACCTTCTTGCAAATGGAGACCAAACTGAAGGGAGACAAACAAATATTGAAGACCGATACACAAGAAGATATGATCTTATATTCTTCAAGTAGAAGGACTTGATATGTAATGAAGATAATAATGTGATTCAAGTGAAACATTGAATCACAAACAAGTACATCAAACTTCTGCAAACAATGAAGGCTAATACACTATGAGCATAATGATCTGAAGAATATGAAATGAATACTATGGGTATTCATATAGTCAATAATAGCTTAAATGCAAGTAAATGCTACTACCTTATATAATCAGAAAGATTAAATGTGCAATGAATAACACTCTCGAAGATTGGAATTTAACGTTAATCTATACTGTAGTCATGAGAGAAGACATAATATCATTTGTGATTAGTAATGATGAATACATTGCATGAATAATGAGTCCCCTATTGAATACATGTATACATCTTTAGTGTCGTTGATAGGTGAATATAAGAAACTAGTCGTAATAAAATTCAATTTTTTTTTGTGGGTAGTAGTTAAGGATCTAAGAAACACTTAGCAGCGTACACATAAATGATAGCAAATGATAGATGATGGAGATCACAACCACCCAGGGGAAGACAAATACACGGATCCCTTATAAGCGAAAGATGATTGATCAACAACCAGCTGTGCAATGAAGTGCAAATGTCTCCAGGGTTGTGAAGGACCAGTTATATACCACCACATTCTATCCAAAAGCGAACACTGGATGATGCATAACAAATCAAATGTAAATATTTATGCAATTTTGGGGGGACCAGTTGCACTCTCAGTGTATCAACCACAAGCAAAATACCATAGGATAACAACAAGTATAAGATCCTACGAGTCACTGTAAGAAACTCGTTATATACGTAGTATACTATCTACAAGAAAATATGAAAGAACTACAATGAATTTGAGTGTCCATGGGTTAAAAGTAAGAGATTCGTTAGTGCATAATAAACTACATGCATAAAGAAACAAGTAGTGCAAGAAAATCTACATATACAATGCAGCACACAACTCAATCCATAAGCAACTACGCCTTACCGCAGGGAAAGTTAGGGAGAGAGAGAAAGGATCTTGTGAGGGGGAGTTTGTGAGGGGTTTCACAAAGGTTGCTCCAAGCAAGGATCTGAGTCATCTTGCGGTCATCATCCCTAATTTCTTTGAGGTTCAAGAGAGGTCTACTTTAGCAACTGATCGAGATTCTCTGCCTGCTTCAGGAGGAAGTAAAAGGATTAGGTTCTCTGCCTGCTTCTGGAGGAAGCAAAAGGAGTTTGGTTTTCTTTCTCACCGGGTTGGTGGAAAGGAGTTTTTATACAAGCTTCTCCACCTTACTATGGGGAAAAAGGAGAGACACTAAGTTAGTGCAATACCCGTATGAGAGGCTCCAGGGAGTGGACAAAGTTCAAGTTGACCGAACCACTATAAAATCTAATGTGTTCTTTCTTATTGCATTTTTCACATTTAATTTTTGCACTTTAATTTCTATGGTAATTATTTCTCGGTATTTGTGATTTTATTTAAAGAATTTTTAAAACACCAATTCACCTCCCCCTCTTGATTGGCCTCGGGCTAGTTCACAAGGGCTTAACATCCGTGACAAACTTTCAAGTGGCATTAGAGCACTTTTAAGAGCCAATACATTCCTTAGTTGCTTCAAATCACTATAGGAAATTTAGGCATTACCAACAATTTTTTTCGCGGTTAATGATAGATTATAAGAGGTTTCGTAAAAAATAGTGGCTTTGTGGTAGTTCAAAAATCTCCGGAATAAACTGTATAGGAAATAATTTTTGATGGTTCATTTCTGGCGGTTATACGTACCGGCGATTTCTGCGTTGGCCGATATTTTCCAGCAATTTTATTAAATTTCTTGTGGCTATAATAAGCCGTTCGGTATCGTAAATTCTGACGGCCAAACTGCTAGTTCGCCGCCGAAAACCTGTAGCATTTAAAAAAAATATTTGATAGCCTCCCCTCTATATACTCAAATTTTTACAAACTGTCACATAATAGAGAACGATTATCACAAATATGGGCAACACGCCACTAAAATCTACTCATAACAATAATCCAAAATCAACATATATAGCATTGAAAATGAAATCCACAATAAGCAATTAAAGTGTAGAAAGTTCATCAAAATAAATAAACTCATTAAACCAAATAAATTCTATAATGAACATAACATATAAATCCATAGTAACATGTCCACATCCTCGCTTTAACACAACAAGTTCTTCAAACTAAATGTTTAAACCATAAGTTCATCGAACTTAAGAGATGAAGGCAGTTGAGATGCCAACTTAGATAATTCTGAGACTTTTTGTATAAATTCATTATCAATCTCTTCGCCTAGGGTAACAATTGTATACATCTAATATAATATCTTCTTGAAGTCATTTTGGATCTTTAAAGCAAATGATTTCCCTATATAGTCATCTGAAAAATCAATTAGATTAGATATGCAGCCTGAAAAGTGTACAATAGCTTTACTTTTGAACACAGGTGTACTTTTAATGAATGGAATGCATTCACCAACCATTAAATAAATACAACAAGACAAGATAAATAATTTATGTGACAAAATAGAAACTCGCTAATGACTCGTATCCGATCTCTAAGGGTAAAGCCACTATGCATTCCTTGTG
>NW_021545138.1:0-1503 GCF_001605985.2 Dendrobium catenatum
AAATTGTGATTCGAACCTTCCAACAGTGCTTCGGGTCCTTGATTTGGACCCATTTGTGCTCGGATTGGGTTGAATTTGGTGTCGTCGGGTTCGTATTTCCGAGACGCCCAGTTTGACTGCAAGCTCACTGAAATCGGAGTTCAGGTGCTCTCGAATTAATTTTTGAAGTTTCAAACTAGCTTTTTGCCTCGATATTCGAGCCTGATCAAGATAATTTTGTGGTGATGCATCAATTATGATTTTTGTTTTAATATGCTTTTACTATTTTTTTTCTTTTTTATTTATTTTTAAAATAAATATATGTGTTTATTATCAATGCGGCTGGACAACTAAAAGGATAATGCTTGGGGAGATTTTTTTTATTTTTTTATGGTTTTTTCAATTTCTATACATCACTTTGACATTGACACCCACAAAAGAGTAATTATTCTGTGCGGTGTCTGAATGGGAAGAATCGTCTGAAAATATGAGTGTACATATTGTGTATGAAAATTTTATAAATATAATATGTTTGACACCTGTGCGGAGTGTGAATGAGAAGTATCGTCTAGATATGTGAGTGTATACATTGTGTATCAAATTTTTATACATACATATAATGTGTACATAGTGTATACACTTATAATCTGGACGATTATTCCCGTCCGGACTCCATATAGAATAATGAAGAACTGTTTTTTTTTATATTATTTTTTGACCTCTTCGTGGGGAGAGGCAAAAAAAATGGCTCTTCAAATTTTAAGTGTACAAATATATGGAAGAACTAGATGAGAACCTTGTTGTAATACAAGATAGAGACTAGATTGTGTTTGTAAGTATGATAATTGCAACAACTGCAGCAGGTGGCATTTGTCAATCTCATGCAAGTTGGGATATGTATTATTTAGATAATATCGAAATGTCAAACAGATTTAATTTTATTTAATTGATTTTATCATATTTTAAATTTATATGAATTGTGGTTATTAGTTCAATTTTTTCTTCTATAAAATTGCCTAAATATAAAATCAAATTACTCAAATGATTTCAAAAATTAAATCCATAAAATTCATAAATTGCAAATAAAGAATAACATATCCTATTATTATTTGCTTAGCCGAAATGGTTCTACATTCAATGAAAAAAACATTTCTACAAAAATTTTATTTATTAAATGTAGAATCTAATGAATTGAACTATATTTCGGCACAATTTGATTCAGTTATACATATCTTTTGATCGATCTGATTTTTAGATTTCAATTTTAAAACTTATTGATTTGATGAATTTGTCAAAAAAAAAAAAGAAAAAAAAAGGGGGTCAACTAATCCTAGATATTCAATTGAATGAGCCTAATATGTAACTAGACTCAAAAAAATCTGTATCTAGATTGAATCTAAGGCTTGTAAGTTTTACTTCAAATGACGTATTTTAGAGGGCTTTTGATTCATTAAGGACTTGTATCATTACTCTGAATTTACGCGTAGGCCCCTATAGGAATTTTATAAAAAAAAAAAATCATTT
>NW_021545139.1:0-447 GCF_001605985.2 Dendrobium catenatum
GTTTCCATTGAGAACAAAATTGAATTTGCAATTTCATAGCTTGAATTATATTTTGTTAAATTTCTAAGTTCAATTCCTGATATTACATCATATTTGGTATCAGAGCATGGCTAGCATGCTTTGCTCATGTTAGATGCATCCTAGGAAACCTACTTTAGCTTGCCATTAATCATTTACATGCATAACATTGTCTAAAACATTTTATCCACTGTTTTATTTGTTGTCCAGTAATTTCCTGCATCATATTTTCATTGTTAACATGCATGCTTACTTTACCCAAGTGTTATTTTGGTCACTTACCACCCACCGCTTCACTTAAGTCATTTGCTACACTCAAAATTCTTGCTGTCCAGAGTTTTTCCTGCACTGTTTAGTGGCTGTTAGGTGCCCGTAACCTTTGTCTAGTTGCCGTCCACACACCACAACCCACCCTAATCACTTAAACCA
>NW_021545140.1:0-715 GCF_001605985.2 Dendrobium catenatum
CCTCATGAATCAATTTCTGACATGTATACTAGGTTTACTGAGATAGTTACTTCACTGTATGCATTAGGAAATGAACTTTCAAACTATGAAAAAGTAAACAAGATGCTAAAATCACTGCAATCACTGAATCTAAGGATTTGAACACTTATTCTATTGATAACTTACTTGGCTCACTCATTGCTTACGAGCAAGGGGTGAATCAAAGAAATCTTGATGCATGTGAGTAAAAGAAGGAGAAAATAGTTGCACTAAAGGCGCACAAATCAGATTTTGAATCTTTAGAGTCTGAAAGCGATGGAGTTGCCATCATCACAAGGTAATTCAAAAGCTTTCTAAGGAAGAAGCAAAAGCATCATTAGAGAAAACGTAAGGATCATAAATACTCTAATGGATCTTCTGATGTCGTTTGTTATGAATGCAGGAAACTAGGAGACATGAGAACTGATTGCCCTACACTTAAAGATCACTCAAGCAAAGGAAAGGGTGAGGAGAAATCTAAGCTAAGGAAGAACAAGATGAGAGTACAAAAAGAATTTTAGGCGGATTCTGCATCGGACTCATCGGAGATGGAACCAGAAGATGAGACATCGAATTGTGCTTGATGACAGATGACAATCTTGATCAAAAAGAGGTATGTGAACTTTCCTACGATCAACTTCTTGAAGTTTCAGAAAAAACACATGCATCATATAGGAAATTAAAGAAAACACATGCT
>NW_021545141.1:0-254 GCF_001605985.2 Dendrobium catenatum
GACCTAAAAGACCTTACCTCCGTTGCAGAAACTATTTCCAATTTAGGGGGTGTTTGGTATAGGATTGGATTCAATTTTTGTAGGATTTACTAAATCCTGTAAATCCAAATTTAGTAAATCCTGGGCTCTTAAAACCTGAATTGTGTTTGGTATGACAATTTTTAAATCTTGTTAAATCCAGAAAGATGTTTGTCAACATATAATAAGATTTAAAACAGTTGGAAATTTAAAATTGAATTAACTAATTATTTTGT
>NW_021545142.1:0-257 GCF_001605985.2 Dendrobium catenatum
AGAGTCAAGAAAAAGAAAGGTTAGTGTGACATCCAAATAAATTTTGGAGATCCACTAGAAGAAAATCGTAGTGTGACATCCAAACGAATTTTTGGAGATCCACTAAATGAAAGCCTTAGTGTGACATCTAGAACAAATATCTAGAGATTCACAAGACCGAACAGCTTACAACAAACGTGATTCGTTCTAGTCGCGTACCACATTTGTTGGGGGGCATTTGTTGACCTTCACAGATGAACCCAAAGGAAAACAAAAAG
>NW_021545143.1:0-313 GCF_001605985.2 Dendrobium catenatum
CCCACTAATGTTGATCAAGCACTTTTTGATGAATTCTTGATATTGGCCATGCAGGAAGAGTTGAATCAATTTGTAAGAAATAAAGTTTGAGAATTAACAACAAGGCCAAAAGATCAAAGTGTTGTAAGAACTAAGTGGGTGTTCAAAAATAAAATGAATGACTCAGGAGTAGTCATTAGAAAAAAGGCTAAATTTGTTGCTAAGGGGTATAATCAAATTGAAGGAATTGATTTTGAGAAGACTTTTGCCCCTGTAGCTAGACTTGAAGCAATTAGGTTTTTACTAGCCTTTGCCTATTTTAAAGGATTTAAAT
>NW_021545144.1:0-303 GCF_001605985.2 Dendrobium catenatum
AATTTTCTGGACTCATCTCAGCCCCTAGTGGCCATGAGCCCAAAATGACCAAAATACCCCTATGGGGCTCAAACTTTGATTTTAAATCAAATGAACTCCGAATTGAATGCAATCACTTGCAGCAAGTTTTAAATGTCATTTCAAACCTGTTGAGCCTGATCTCAGACCCTGAGCCTAGCCGGTTGACCAAGTCAACCAATTTTGGCTTAAGGGCCCATTAAGGGCCCATTAAGCCCTTTTGACTCAAAGGACTCATTTAACCATGAAATCACCTCTACTAGACTCCAAATATTGTATCAAACC
>NW_021545145.1:0-661 GCF_001605985.2 Dendrobium catenatum
TAACCTCACAGATAATTATCTCAATAGAAATTGACCTATTACTAATCCTATTCTTCTAAACAATTTTGCCATTAACTCTTAATCCGCCATTACTCAAGCCGATTCCTGCAGTTAGTATTTTCTACCTAAATTACAGCCCGGAATAAACTGGTGAAGAAAACTCAATGGACTTGTGTATACGTTATTTTGTCCAATTCTATGCAAAGGACTTCACATCCCACAAGCTAGCACTATAGCATTCCTTAACATTTCTTATCTTTTATGGCTTAAACCGACCTCTACCTCGCTAGAGCTTTCACCACAGTAATCTTATATAAGGTGATGGTAGTGTGGGGGGCAAGCTACGATGAGAGTGTTTGGAAATTATTACGCTAGTGTAATGTAATAAATATACTGTGGGTCAAAGCAGATCTAAATTCATACTGAACTATTATGCACTTGACCTACATGAAGCCCTTATAAATTAAACCCAAGGACCAACGTAGATTAAAATTTTGAAGAACTTCTAGCTATACAGGATTACTATTATTTGGCATTCATTTTCACTAAAAAAAAAAGCAGGCGGACCTATTTAAATACTTTCAGAATTGTAAAACAAGTATAAGCGAGAGCCTATAGACAGCATAAAAGAAGCTCACCCAAAGCGTTTTATAAAAGACCT
>NW_021545146.1:0-1533 GCF_001605985.2 Dendrobium catenatum
AGCATATATGTACATTTTCTATTTTTATTTTTGAATATTGAAATAGTCATAACATTTCTATATTTCCCACCCTATGTCTGTCTGTTGTTCGGAACGTTTATAGTAATAATTTATTTTGTATACTCTTGTGGATAAATAGAATGAAAGAATATTTGTGAACGAGTAAAAATTAGAAGCTCTGGTGTTTATTATTTGAAAAAGTTTGTTATTTCTCCAAATAAAGATCTTGATATGTTCTATTTTCGCCTATATTCTGCCACCATCCAACACAATATGACATTTATCTGTGTATCATATCGGGTTGAGTTGTAATATTATGAACTTTGAAATGAACTGCTTTAAAAAATAAAATAAAATAAAAATCATCTCAAAAAAAGCCTAAAGCATCCTCCAAGTAAGCTGAGTTCATATTAGGAAAGTTGATGTACATTTGTAATTTCTCTTCTACATCATGATAACATTAAAAAGTCACTTCGGATGCTGAACTTTTCTGATGAATTTGCTCTCAATGAGTTTATGAACTTCACTATGAATTGACTCTACTAAAATCACTACAAATGTCCTGACCTTTTGTTTTATCATGTTTGTCTTCTAATCTATGTTAAGTTTGTAACAATCGATATTTATTTAATTCATTTCAAATATATTCAAATTTAATTTAATTATTGTTATAACAAATATTAAATTTAAATTTGACTTGACATTTGTGATATGATCAAAATTGTGATCAAATTTTGATGATATTTTGGGTTATTATATTATTCTATTAGGGTTTGTTTGGTTGAAGGAAAAAAAATGGTCTAAAAGGAATGCATTATTTTTTCACTTTTTGATGTTTGCTTGGAGAGAGTGTAAGGTACAATAAGATCTTAATATATTATGAACTCATTGTTGCAGTTCATTTTGCGTGTAAAATAAAACCGCTCATTTTCAGCAAAAAAGGAAATTGCCTGGGTGAGATAGAACCCGTGGGAACCATCTTCTTTTCTTCCCTCATTCTTGTTTGCTAGACTTCAATGCTTCACGTGAGGTAGAGTTCTGACGACGTTCAATTATGTTCCCTTTGACGGCGTTAAGTGCTTCAGGTGTGAGGACCACTAGCTTCTTCAGCTCCCTTCATTGCTATTCAACTTCACTCCTTCCACAATGTTCCCTTCTTGTCGGGATCAGAAAGCATGGCATCTTTGGACGACGTTCAATTACATTGTTGTTTGACTTCGCTTTTGGAGGCGTCTAGATTTTGCTTTTCATCTTCTCTATTTAATCATTGTTGTTCGACTTCACTGTGTGGATGTTCGACTTTGTTGTTGCTTCGATGACACCGTTGTTCAACTGTTCGCCTTCGTTGTTCATTCGACGACATTGTTGTTCAACACACAAAATCAAAATCGCTTCTTCGTCCCCATCATTGTTGTTCGACATCACTGCAACTTCCATCAACAACGTTCCTTTTCTGTCCGATCGGAAGTCACGACATTTTAATCGTAAGCAAGATCATGATTTTGGAGAGGAATCAACACCATTTTTTTTCCT
>NW_021545147.1:0-1242 GCF_001605985.2 Dendrobium catenatum
TTAATTTTCTACTGTAGAATATAATAATTCCTTCAATCAAAAAAATAAAAATAAAAACTTCCGTTGTGCCCAGTACTGGACCCTTTCTGTCAATAATGACGTGTGGTCGGCAGTTGCTCTTTGATTTTCTTGCCCATCTCCATTGCTTCTATCTTCCTTTAAATTTACGAGCTTCCACTAACATCCTGCAAGCTAATTAAGCAACCTCTTTCAGCAAGCTCAACATAGCGATGATCTTGGATGCTTTCATGAGCAAATTCTCTACTTTGCTAGCTGATCTTGTCCACGAAGAGGTGATCATGCAGCTAGGTGTCAAGGATGAGCTTCAAACACTACGTTGTCGGATGAAGAGCATCCAATGCCTTCTGGAAGATGCTGAAAGGAAAAAGTTTAATGAGTCATCATCCACCAAACTCTGGCTTTCTGAGCTTAAGGATGTCATGTACGATGCCGAAGATATCATTGACCTATGTAGAATCAAGGGCACTCAGCTGCTCGCTGATCAAAATCTTCAATCTAGAACTTCTTCGATACGTGGATATTTCTCATCTGCAATCTCCTGTTGCGCGAGTGTTACTTTCCGTCATGAGATTGGAAACAAAATTAAGGATATTAATAAAAGACTCGAGCATATATATGAAGATAGGAAACATTATAAACTTGCGAAATCCATGATATCCAAAACCCCACAATTTACTCTACCTGATTCTCGTAAAACTTCTTCCTTGGTTGATTCTTATGTTGTGGGAAGAGAGATTGAGGATGTAGCAAATAGTTTGGTTGATTGTTTGATGGGGGAGAAGGTTGATGAAAAATGCTCTGTTATTGTTGTTACCGGCATGGGCGGGATAGGGAAGAAAACTCTGGCTAAAAAAATTTTTAACCATCCAAAAATTCAAATCTATTTCAATAAAAAGGTGTGGGTTTGTGTTTCAGAAACTTATGTTGAAATTGAGTTATTGAAGCAAGTAATAAGAGAGGTAAACGGGAACTATGGAGATGTTAATACTAAAGCAGAGCTAGAACTCATTCTTAGAGATTCTATTGCTTTAGTTCACAACCTTTTTCTTGTTTTAGATGATGTTTGGAGGGGGAATGTGACGACCCCAATATCCGTGTAGCGAAAGGATTCATCTGATCGTTCTATTGCCTCTTTTTTTTTTCTTCTTCTTTGCTATCGGTTTCCTCATCTGTTGTTATATCAATCCATACATACATATATCCAGAGCTAGAGATAATTAC
>NW_021545148.1:0-366 GCF_001605985.2 Dendrobium catenatum
AATCGCTGGGAGCAACGCCAGGGAGGTAGAAGGCCCTCGATAAAGGAAGGAGGAGAAGGAACGATAGGAACGAGAAGACGATGCCACCGGGTTTCACCATCTCAGCAGTGGAGGAGAAGCAGCTGAATTGCCCTTTCACGGGAAGCCACATGCGAACGAAGAACAGAGAAAGTTGAGAAAAATCCGTGTTGTTACTTATTACTAGGACAGACAGAGAAGAGAAACCGGGTCAAAAAAAGGGCAAGCCGGCCTGATTCCGGTCCGTTGATTAATTAGACCGAATAACCGGGTTGGGATTCATTTCTAGTTCCTTCGCACATACTCTTTATTAGTCTTAACATTCGTTTTAGCTTTTAATGGTATTAT
>NW_021545149.1:0-334 GCF_001605985.2 Dendrobium catenatum
AATATAAATTTGGAAGCAGCTTTTACATAATTTTTTAAAAATTTTATCTTAAAAAAATATATTTAAAATTGTGGTAGAAAAATCATTTTTTAAAGCATAAATAGAAAAAAATAACGTTATGAGAAAATAATGTATTATAAGACTATGATTATAAAACTAATATTTTTTAAAGCTAATATTTTTTAATAATGTTATTATAAAATTGCTGTGAAGAGAATAATTTTTTTGAAAGATGCTGAAAAAAATAACTTCTTAACAAAAATTTTTTTTGAACATTATGAGAAAATAATAGCCAAACTAAATTTATTTGCAGTCTGAGAGCAAAACAGCAATA
>NW_021545150.1:0-733 GCF_001605985.2 Dendrobium catenatum
GCTGATATATATATATATATATATATATCATAATTATTTCAAAATACATATAATAATAATAAAATTCATTTTAACCAAATTTAGAGGCCAAAATTTATCTTCTTAATTATTCCATACCCTACCATGTGCAGACTGCATGAGAGTTTCAACCATTCCACATATTTTGTTTGACCCGCCAATTTTTTTTTTTTGGGAAAATACCCTTAGATCATTTTCTCTCATTTATTTTTTTAATTATTATCTACTGCTTTAATTTTTTAATTTTCTATAAAATTTTAATGATAGAATATGAACGTTATGGCCTATGTTTCAAAAATTGCTGCAGCAATACTAACGCATCCAACACTGAACTCATTAGTTGACAGTTCACACACAGCTCCTCCACAATCCCTTCTCCACCACTGCACCCTCCCTTTTTTTATTTAAATGCCGAGCTAAATATAATAAAAAACCAAAAATCACAATTATATAATAATATTATAATATATATATATATATATAATATATATATATAATATATATATATAATATATATAATATATAATATATATATAAGAAAAAAAAATAAGTGGACGGAAAAAAATTAGCTTAAATACTATGAATATATTTTCTATTTACTTTAATTTTTTATTTTTTATTTTCTTATGATGTAAAAATATATTAACCAATATGTTGATACATTCTTTTCCAGATATTATTCTGTCGTTAGCTGATGTAAGAAATTGCGGTATTT
>NW_021545151.1:0-312 GCF_001605985.2 Dendrobium catenatum
ATTTGAAAAGGGTAGTGTAGATACTACACACTTTTTATAAAAGATCAAAAATGAAATTCTCATTGTTCAAATTTATGTGCATAATATCTTATTTGGATCTTCAAATAAAAAACTTGTGTGATGAATTCTCAAAAATAATGAGTAATGAGTTTGAAATGAGCATGATGGGAGAACTTAATTACTTTCTTGGCTTTAGTGTAAAACAAATGGATAATGGAACTTTTTCTTAGCCAAAGAAAGTACATTAAGGATATTTTGAAAAAATATGAAATGGAGAGTGCTAAACCCATGAACACTCCAATGAGCTCAACA
>NW_021545152.1:0-740 GCF_001605985.2 Dendrobium catenatum
GAAAATGCAGAACTCCTTTAAGCTGGTTTGAAGTGGGAGAAAGGAAAATATTAGGTCCACAGTTAGTAGACCAGGCGACTGAGAAGGTCAGACTCATTAGAGACAGATTAAAAGCAGCTCAAGACCGCCAACAAAAATATTATGATTCCAAGCATAGAATGGTAGAATTTGAAGTTGGAGATTTTGTATTTTTGAAGGTACGACCAATGAAGGGTGTTTCTAGATTTGGCCTAGGTGGAAAACTTAGTCCTAGATTTATTGGACCATTTGAAATTAATTAAAGGGTGGGACCAGTTGCTTACAAATTAGAATTACCTGCAAATATGTCAGATATCCACAATATTTTTCATATCTCAATGCTCAGAAAGTGGGTTACAGATGAAAGTCAAAAGATTCCTCTAAAAGATATCGAACTTCAAAAAGATTTGACTTATATTGAAGAACCTGAAATGATATTGGATAGAAATGTTCGTAAATTGAGAACCAGAATGATTTCTTTTGTAAAGGTGAAATGGAAGCATACATCAATAAAACATGCTACTTGGGAAAGGGAAGCAGAATTGAAACAGAGGTTTCCTCACTTGTTTGAAAAAAGTATGAAATGTTGAATTTCGTGGACGAAATTCTTATGAGGGAAGATTTATAATGCCAGAAAATTTAGGTAAGAATCAAATTAATTACAATTTTATTTATGTTAAGAAAGCAATTATTTTTGTGGTAATAAATATTGGATTAAATCA
>NW_021545153.1:0-524 GCF_001605985.2 Dendrobium catenatum
TGGCTCTTTGTGAGCTAAAGTAGTTTTTGATTTGTCCACCCCGGCAAATTGTTGCGGAGGGTGGATGGGCTTTGCTTTAAGTGTTGGGATGGATAGTTTCATTTTTAAATATTTTTTTGAATTTTGGGATTTTTGGAGTTTTTGGATTTGGACTTTTATGGATATTTTGGGTGGACCTTTGGAATATTTGAAATGGACTTTGGATATTTGGGAGATATTTGAAGATATCTGGGAACCCCTCCGGTTGAGATCTGCATTCAACAGCCATCATCGGGGTGTTCGGGGTTATTTCTCTTTATTGATTGAACCCTGTCAACCCTATCAACTTGACGATAGGGGATCAGATTTCGGAGGCTTTATGCCCTTGATAGTGAATTTTCATTGTTATAGGCCTTGAAGGCCTAAACAAATATAATAATCGCCACAACCGTATATTTATTTGTTGGTTCGAACCCTGTCGACTTCTATTGACCTGTATAGAAGGATTGGTTTCGAACTTGAATTCACTTGTCAACCCGCGCAGC
>NW_021545154.1:0-223 GCF_001605985.2 Dendrobium catenatum
TGATAGTCTGTACACTCAAGAATAATTGAAGGGCCCAACAAAATCCGATTAAACAATCATAAGAAAATCATTCTCTTTGCAATAAGAGAAAGCAAGACAAAGAAACGTTTTTCTATTTTCAACTGTGCATACTTTCTTTTTTTTCTAAAAAAAAATGATAGCAATAAACTTTCCTAAATCATTTCGATCATCAAAATTTACTGAACTGAAGAGAAAGAAGACG
>NW_021545155.1:0-348 GCF_001605985.2 Dendrobium catenatum
GTGGACTTTTGGGATGGCATTTGAAAATATTTGAGAATCCCTCCGGTTGAGATCTGCATTCAACACGGCCATCATCGGGGTGACCTCGAGGTAATTTGAAAGATATTTGAATTTTGTAGAAGTTTGAGGGCATTTTGAAATATTTTGTGAACCCCTCCGGTTGAGATAAGCAATCAACACGGCCATCATCGGGGTGTTTGAGGTCATCTCCACTTTAGTTGACTGAACCCTGTTAACTCTGTCGAGCTGTCGACAGAGGATCGGGTTTCATAGGCTTTGTGCCTTTGTTCATGAATTTCCTTAATTTTAGGCATTGAAGGCCTAAAAAGAATGTATTTAAACAAATAC
>NW_021545156.1:0-342 GCF_001605985.2 Dendrobium catenatum
AATCATAAGGCTTATGCCTATGAGAAGCCAAATCTCAGATCATAAAATCTTAACAAAATGAGAGTAAAATCTCTAAATAGTGTCTTATCTAAAATTCAATCTACCTTCTAAAAATTGAACCCAAAATCTAATCTAATTAAAACTCTCCCTGTCGATAAAAAGGAGTGAAGAAGCTAGAGCATGAATTTTCGAAGGCCACAGTAAACAAGCAAATGTCCTTGAAATTACATTTGATTACCTATAAATTCAATAACACGTCTCATTTTTTCATGAAGCTATCAAAATATCCAGGACCAGTGACTAGATTTGACACCTTCATTGTTGGAATTCATTGAGTAGTGG
>NW_021545157.1:0-264 GCF_001605985.2 Dendrobium catenatum
GTGGGAAGGACCCTTCGTTATAGAGACTGTCTACGAAAGAGGCTCTATCAGTTAGTAGATTGTAAAGGAAACCACCCAATGCTACCTATCAATGGGCGTTTCCTTAAGAAATACTATGCTTGATGTAGCTCATTTTATCAATTAATAAAATTTGCCTTTCTCAATTTGCAACTTGATTCTTCCCTTTTTAAGGTCTTTTTTTTTAACGCTCTTCGCCTTCTCCTTATGGTCAAATCATTCCCTCTCTTAGGATCACACCTGCTA
>NW_021545158.1:0-223 GCF_001605985.2 Dendrobium catenatum
CCTGAAGAATCTGATTTCTTGGGTGTAAAGAAATATCTATCAACCCCTCTTTCACCCATTCAAACTAACACACCTGAACATCATCTACCCCCACAATCTCCTTTGCAGCCCAAATCTGCCTTGAAAACCCAACCCCAATCCTTAGATGAACTTGAAAAGAAAATAATAAGGATTGTGTAGGAGTCCATGGTCAACCTCTTCCAGGAATTTGAAGCTAGAATGA
>NW_021545159.1:0-255 GCF_001605985.2 Dendrobium catenatum
GCAATCCTTGAACTCTCTCCAGTTCCGGATGGGCTCCCTCCTGTCACGCCATTGATACCATGCCAGAGCTTTCCCTTCCAGACACAGACCCGCCGCTGTCAATTTTTCATCCTCTGTCAACCCGTTGACAGCGAAGTAACGCTCCACTTTGTAGATCCAGCCATGGCCATCTTCACCCTCAAAGATGGGCATCTTCAACTTCCTCACCTTCGGATCCGTTCCGTTACCCCGGTACTCTCCATAACCTCCCATTCC
>NW_021545160.1:0-1364 GCF_001605985.2 Dendrobium catenatum
AATGTTTATAAGTACAATTTGAGCATCTCGGCAAGCCTAAAGCATCACTAGAATGTAGCCTTCTAATGCACAGAAGGCTCATCCTTCATTCCGCCATCTTATACATTTCTTTTTCTATAATGTATGTTTTATACAACTCAGTAGATATTGTATTAGTATGTTCCCCAATTATGGAGAATATCATTATTTTTAATCGATGCAATGCACTTGTAGAATCATTTCAATTGGAATAGACCCCATGATTTTTCTCTTTTCAAGTTTACCCCAAAAAATTGTCGGCATCTCTTATAACTTTTTTTTTGTATATGCATTATATTTTCATATAAAGTCAAAATGTTAAATAAATTTCTTTTTAGCATGAGAAAAAAATTATTAGGATGAAAATTTAATCAGAATATATTCTATTTATATATTTCTAGTTTTTTTTAGCTATCTGATCAATATCAATTTATCATTTAGGTTTTGTTTGGGACAAATTTTTTATTGCTTTCTAAAAAGTTTTTTAATACAATTTTTTTTTAATGAGAAATTTATGTAAAAAAAATTGCTTAAAAAATAGTAAAAAAGCTTTCTCAAACGAAGCCTCAATCAAATTGAAAGTAATTGCTTAAGAAGCGATTTAAAATGTTGAAGGACATAAATAACTAATTTAAAAGTAGGGTATTAGCATTCCTAATTTCTGTGATAACCATTTTTTATCATATATTCATATTTACCTCAGAGTTATTCAACTTCATTATGAGCCTAGGCTCCTCTTATTATTAAGAATTTGTCTAGATTGAGGAGAGGATAAGAATGGCATAATAGCTAATTGAGTAAAATGATAATTATAAGTGTTGTATGTCGGAGATTGTTATATCAATATTTGTATAAAGGTGGTCAAATGAGTATAGTCAGGCGCATGTGTAAATCTTATCGTGTTCAGCTGTGACAGATAAATCCCAAGATCTAATTTTAGAATGTTTTAATTTTTTTTCCTAAATTTTCCTTTTAAATAAACTAAAGGCTATAGAGCAACTAATACATCTACGCACTGAAAACAACTCAGTTATAAGATTTATTTATTTTCATCAAAATGAATCTACACTGCAATACATGATTATACGTGAAGCTACATAACTGAATAATACTAAACTAGTCATTATTGTACATGATTATGTGCATATATTAGTTGATGCGTGTGTGTAGTTAGTTCTGATGGATCAACTCCAGCATAACATGAATGATGGACAAAGTGCGAGCTAGAGTGCACCGATAGTCTGTACACTCCCTACTGTTGGTTAATTATGATATGATGTCACAATTTGTTGGGTTAGTAATATAGTTGATATGAGAACTCTAGATTAAGATTTTTCCTAAAACTA
>NW_021545161.1:0-215 GCF_001605985.2 Dendrobium catenatum
TATCGATCAAATGAGAGTTAAAAACAAAAGCGATGGAAGCTGCAATGGTCTTCTTCTTCTTCTTAGTATCTCTTTCTAAGCCAATCTCTCATTGCTTTAGCTCTTTCTACCAAATCTCTTTCTTTAATTGAACTACCTAATTTATAGTATCATTTCACTTACATATGGACTATACAATATGTCTTATCAAATTTGAAAGTCTTACATTCTCTCAT
>NW_021545162.1:0-877 GCF_001605985.2 Dendrobium catenatum
GACCGGATACAGAACTCCGTGCATAAGTCTCTGTACGGTGTTCGACATCCGCACAGCATAATTAATCCAACGTCTTTGCTTGGGATGTGACTACTTTCTTAGTGCTTTTAAAGCTGCTTTTGAGTACAAAATGATATTAGAGCAAAGATTTCGACCGAGTGATTAACATATTTTAAGACTCTATGGTCAATTGGTACATTATAACATGATTAAGCTTCTAAGTGCTAGCAAATGACAAAATGGTCCATGTGGATGAGTTGGGTGAATATTGGTTTACAAGGCTTAATTATAAGAAAAAAAAATCTTTTTAAAGGACAGATTATTAAGGCGCATTAAAAATTTTGAATTTAATCTCATAATAATTAGGCTATTATAGAAATATCAAATGTTTGATATTCAATTTTATACTTAAAATTAAAATGGATCATATCAATACATATCATTAATCTTCTTGGTTCAACAAGTTATAACACACAAATATGGAGAGAATGTCACAAAAGCATGAGCATTAGGTACATTTATATTTTCATAATGTATTTATAATTTATGATGCATAGGGAAAAAAAAATAAAAGAACAATGAGAGCATAAATAGGAATTTCAACATTAGCTCTAATATAACATCCCAACTTGAACATGATTTAAAAATTTCAATTCGATTAACATTGTGTAACATCGAGTTCCTTTAAAAGATTTAAAAAAAAAAAAAAATCATACCAAGTTAAGGCTTCATTTGGGAGGGCTTTCTTAATGCTTCTTAAAGCTGCTTTAAGAAGCACTTAGAAAGCCCTCCCAAATGAAGCCTAAAGTAACACAAATTTCAAAACTAACTAATTATGATTTCATTTGGGATGATTTTCTTATTGCTTCTTAAAGTG
>NW_021545163.1:0-620 GCF_001605985.2 Dendrobium catenatum
TGAGGACGAGCTTCCGGCAGTCATCCAACCTCGTTTAAACATTGCAGGAGGGCACAAAAACGAAGTGAAGGCTGAGTGAGAAGAGGGTGAGTGAATTGAACAGCCTAGGCAAGGGTATTTATAGGAATTTCCATAAATCGTACAGTACGATCTTGTATCGTACAGTACGATATCCAATTAATATTCTGACCAATCATTTCGGGAAAAGGCAGTCAACTCGTACAGTACGATAGGTATCGTACAGTACAATCAGGCGAATATCGATCGTCCCGAGGCCCTTAGATGACTTTTGACCAAAAGTTTCGTACTGTACGAATAGGTGGATCGTACAGTACGATACATAATAAATATCGTACCGACCAACTTTAACTCAAATTGTCCTTTTTGTGATGATGTGGATCGTACCGTACGGAATGGAGGTATCGTACAGTACAATACTCAATAATGTCGTACCAACAGGCTTTAATTCGTCACAATCCGTTGCTGACGTGGATCGTATTGTACGAAGAAGAGGAATCGTACAATACGAATAGGTGGATCTGCGGGAAGATTATCGTACCGTACGATGTACATCGTACAGTCCGATCAACAGAGCTGAAATCTGCCTACTGGTGGATGTA
>NW_021545164.1:0-625 GCF_001605985.2 Dendrobium catenatum
GCAACTATGATAGTGGATAGAGCTATGAAATTTTTCTTTCTATTGAACCAAAGAACTACTGATTGTCCTATAAGTTAACACATTTCTTGGGTACATTTTTTTTGTCTATCCAACATCAAAAAAAATTTTAATCTGAGTATCAAACTAGGTAAATTTTCAAACTACACCAAAAATATGAAATATCTAAATTTTGAGTACCAATGAGATATCTTAATTATCTTTAATAATAGTCAAATGTGATTCTTAGGGTAAGCCTAAAGCCTAGGGCATAGAAAAACTCTAAACATAATTTTAGTCGTATTATTAGTTATGTAGAGTATGGAACCTATAACACCTTTATATTTTCTTATTTATAAACTTTCCATCCAAATCTTTATCTAACTGGATAGTAGGACTTATTAGGGTATTTATACTTTTATAACCTTTCATATCAAATTTCTTAATGATTTTTTTAATATATTTAGATTGTATCTTAATTATCCTTTAATAACAGTCAAATGTGATTCTTAGGGAAAGCCTAAAGCCTAGGGCATAGAAAAAATCTAAACATAATTTTAGTCGTATTATTAGTTATGTAGAGTATGGAAACCTATAACACCTTTATATTTTCTTATTTATAAACTTT
>NW_021545165.1:0-284 GCF_001605985.2 Dendrobium catenatum
TGTCTGTGATCCACATAGCAGCTCCTCTGACAGATGTTCTTCTAACGGCATTTCTTCGACTAGTGTAACTAGCGTTTTATTTGGGCAATTGGATGCGATGTGACCAAATTCGTGGCATTTGAAGCATTTCCTAGCAAAAAACGTTATGGGTGCAGCTGCTCCGGGATTTAAACGCGTCCTTAACAGAGTCGCGGAGTTGGTAGCGACATTGGAATTTTGCTCCAAGTTTGAAGCCGGACATGCACTAGTTCCGCCCGTGGAGTCTCCATCCGTCAGCCTCCTCT
>NW_021545166.1:0-441 GCF_001605985.2 Dendrobium catenatum
TGATTGTAATTGAGTGAAAAATCACAACACACACACTTGGGGGAACCATTTTTATGAACTGATCGTACGGGATGAACCTAGTTCGTACGGGACGATCATGTCAATTAAGCTCTCGGAAGTGCAATTGATCGGACAGGCAGGGAGAAATTTTTCTAAGTCCTAATCATCCTGGACAAATTTAAAATTCATCCTGAGACGAACGTCTCGGGATTCTCACTTTGCACTGTTTGTCCAGACGAAATTTTCCTTCATCTCTGGACGAAACTCTCTGTATAAAATCGTACTGGATGAAATTTTCCTTCTTCTCTGGATGAAACTCTCTGTATAAAATCATACTGGACAAAATTAACCTTTTCCTCTAGACGAAAATTTATGTATAAAATCTTCCAGGAAGAAACTTGTTCGTCCCAGGACGAACCGAACCGACTTACCTTAGTTGGT
>NW_021545167.1:0-267 GCF_001605985.2 Dendrobium catenatum
TTGGTTCATTTAATGATTTCAACCTCCTCGTATTGAAATATGAAGGTGATTTGCTACCTTCTAGGGGGTGCTGGTCAACTATTAGTGATAAATGGCCCAAAGAAAAATGAAAAGTTTTAAATGAAATATTTCTAAATTGATAGGAAATAGGAGTTATTGGGTTATACCCTCTACAAGACAAAAAATATTTAATAATTATTATGGTTGACAAAATTTGATTTATTATTATATACAACAAACTTCTTTAGTTCTCTTTGAAATTATGCA
>NW_021545168.1:0-10330 GCF_001605985.2 Dendrobium catenatum
AAAGAGGACTTCACCTATTTTCCTAATTGACATGCACAATAAAGGTAGTCCTTATTAAAGTCTAGTTTTGGTATACCTCTCACTAGGTTCTTTTAGGTAATCCTCCAAAGGTTTTTCATGCTAGAGTGCCAAAGCAATGATTCATCAAAAATAGTTTCTTAAGCAAAAAGCAGTATGAGTTTGAATGCAATTAAAATCTAGCATATACATATTGTTTACCCTTATATCATTCAAAACATCATTTCCATTTTGGCTTAATATGCATCTAGTAGGAAAAAATTTTACACAATATCCATTGTCACATAACCGGTTTATACTTAACAAAGTATGCTTTAAGCCTTCTACCAATAACCCATTTTCAATGTAAAAAATTTTAAGATTTCCAATCATACCTGACCCAACCACCTTCCTTATTGTGTTATCTATAAGTGTAACCTTGCCTCCACTCCTGGCTTCCAGCGATATGAATTATGCAGTATCTCCAGTCATATGCTTTGAACATTCGCTATCCAGGTACCATATGCTCTCACGAGGTCTTGTGTGAGAATGACCCTGCAAGATTATCAAATGTTAGACCTGGGAACCCAAACAAGTTTGGGTTCTCCTTTTGGAGAATTATAAAGAGATGCATGTATGATATGTCTAGGTTTATGCATCTTAGGTTTCCACACCAAATAAGTTTTATTCTTCAAAGTACATGTGTGAGTTACGTGTCCAATCAATCCACAATTGTTACATTTGACTTTTGGAAAAGGATTCCTAAGTCTTCTACTGTTCATTTATCTATTTAGGGATTGCATAAATTTAGGATACAAAATAGGATTAGTGAAGTCTTTAAGTTTAGGGGGTATCCTATTTTCCTCGGGAGCTTTTATCGTTAATTTGTAAAATGAATTCATATCTTTCAAAATTCGATTTGTATAATTGATTCTATAAATTTTGCTCTCATATTCATCCTTAAAATTTTTAAAAACTTTTTCAAGTTCTGCATAGGATGATTTTAAACTTTCATGATTTTTATTCAAGTCATCAAACTCATCAAGTAATTTCATGTGGTTGTCATCAATTAAAGCATGATCTTTCCTAAGGATTTCATGATCCTTTTTTAGTTCTTCAAATTCTAAACTTAGACTAGAATGCATTTTCTTTATTTTCCTATATGCATCATGCATGTGTTTAGAAACTTCAAAAAGCTCATTATAAGTTAAGTCACATACCTCTTCTTCATCTGACTGATCAAGACTATCAGCCATTAAGTACATATTAGTAACTTTCTCTTCCTTTTTTGTCTCTGATGAGTCCAAAGTTGAGTCCGCCAAAAAGCTCTTTGGAATTTCTTCTTGCCCTTCTTCATAAAGGGTTTCTCCTCTACCTTCTCCTTGCTAGGAGTGGCTTTGAGTTTTGGGCAATCTGTCTTAATTTGTCCAGGTTTCCTGCACTCATAGCTAATAACATCATTTGAAACCTTAACATTTCTATTAAATTTACCTCTATTTCATTGCTGGCATCTCTTCTGCTTCCTCTTCATAAAGCTTTTGAATTGTCTAGTCATCTGTGCGATGTTGTCTTCATCCTCAGGTTGTGAGTGTTCACTCTCAAATTCCTCCACTTTCAGTGCTATGTTCTTCTCCTTTCGTGATTCACCTGCATCAATCTTTCTTTGGCTAACTCCTTGCTCGTAAGCAATTAGCGAACCAAGAAGATTGTCAATATAGTATATGTTTAGATCTTTAGACTCTGTAATTACAGTAATTTTAGCATCATAAGCAATAGGCAGACAATAAAGAATCTTATTAATTATTTCAGGATTCATTAGTTCCCTATCCAATGCATGTAAAGAGGTGACTATTTATGTGAATCTTGTGTACATATCAGAAATGGATTCATTAGGTTTCATACAAAATAGTTCATAATCATGGAACAAGATATAAAGTCTAGATTGCTTAACCTCATTAGTCCCCTCATAAGTTATACAAAGTCTATCCCATATGTCTTTTTCACTCTTGTAAGTAGAAACCTGCATGTAGTCTTCTGATTTAAGAGCATAAAAGAAACTATTTAAGCATTTGGCATTTAATGTGCTAAGTCACATTTTTCTACTATC
Source organism: Dendrobium catenatum (assembly GCF_001605985.2). Classification (NCBI taxonomy): domain Eukaryota; kingdom Viridiplantae; phylum Streptophyta; class Magnoliopsida; order Asparagales; family Orchidaceae; genus Dendrobium; species Dendrobium catenatum. Next base: position 2,105 of record NW_021545168.1, read on the forward strand.
CAGTCCACAAAAGGTGTTTCAACTCTAACTCCGTCAACTAGTCTAGTTGGTTTTGTATACCCTACCTGAACCAAGATCAACATTCAGTAATCAAGTGACTGTAAAAATGTAGACATACGTGTTTTTCAAAAATCAAAATGAATATTGTCGAATAATGGAGGTCTATTTATAGAGTAACACTTAGGTGTATTTCAGTTTCCAAATATAGCCATCTACGTTAATCAAAAAGTAATCTAAACTTATGATTTTGAAACAAAGCTCTGATACCACTTGTTGAAACTTGTTCAATATGAATTAGGTTGTAAAACCTAAACTTATGTCCCAGTGGCTAACCAAGAGGGGGTGAATTGGTAATTAAAAACTTAGTCCCTCTTTAAACCGAAAAAAAAACTTTAATGAATTTTTGTAGAAATATATTTTTTAACCACAAGTTAATAACGATAAAAATAAAAGCAATGGAAAAATTAAGACACGAGATTTATAGTGGTTCGGTCAAACACGACCTACATCCACTCCCCTGAAGCACCCTTCGAGTATTGCAATAATACTACTAGTGACCCTCCTTTTGTACCCTCAGCAAGGTAGAGAAGCCTTTACAAAACTCTCTTTCTTTCACCACAACCCGGTGCGGTAGAGAACCGTCATCCTTTTACACTCTTCCCAGTGTTGGCAAAGAACCGTCCATCCTTTCACACTCTCTCGGTGTAGGCAGAGAACCATCTTTCCTTTCACACTCTCACAATATAGGTAGAGAACCCGTCATCCTTTCACACTCTCACAGTGTAGGCAGAGAACCCGTCGGCTGTTCACACTCTCCAAGTATAGGTAAAGAACCCGTCGTCCTTTCACACTCTCCCAGTGTAGGCAGAGAACCCGTTGGCTGTTCACACTCTCCAAGTGCAGGAGGAGAACCTTTCATCCTTTCACACTTTCTAAGTGTCAGTAGACAACCCTATCTCCTTAACAGATCTTCTTATAAGAAATCTAGAAGGAAGAGAGAAAAGAGTGAAGTAATCAAAAACCATAAGTAAAGACTCTTACTTTTTAGTGCAAAGTGAAACCTTCACGCTCCAGAAGTAAGAATCCTCCTTCAAGCACTCTCTCCTTGACTCACTTTTCAGTATGCACAAAGATCAGTGGGCAAAATGATTATGAGGCAATTCTAATTGGACTTTATATAGGAAAGAAACAAAAAACCGTCCAAAAATTGCTGATTATCAAGTCTTTACAAAGCGGATCAGCCTGTACGATAGTCGATCATCCTGGACGAACTTACTTAAATTAGTTTCATACAAAACTAATGTATATTGGTACGAACTGACTTCGTACCCGATTATCATCCTGTACGAACTAAGTTCGTCCGGTACGAACAGTTATATCATAGGTTGGTTTGACAAACTGTAGGAAGTTATTAAAATTAGAAATAATAAAACATTTTCATCCTGGGACGAATAAGAGTTCATCTGGATGAAATTTTTATAAAGAGCATTTTGTCCTAGGCCAAATAGGAACTCGTCTGGATGAAAATTTTCTAGAGAGCACTTTGTCCTAGGACGAATTAAAATTCGTCTGGATGAAATTTTTAGATAGAGCATTTCATCCTGGGCCGAATATAGGATTTCATCAAAAAGAAAATTTTCCAGAGAGCATTTTATCCTGGGATGAATTGAAGTTTGTCTAGACAAAATATTTCCAGAGAGCAATTCGTCCTTGCACGAATAGGATTTCAAATTTGAACGAAAATTTTCTAGAGAGCATTTCATCCTAAGACGAATAGAAAACTTCATCTAGACGATCAAGACTTAGAAAAATTTTCTTACTTTTTGTTCGTTCCATTGCTCTTCCGAGGAGATAACTGACTTGATCGTCCTGTACGAATATGGTTCATCCCGTACGATCAGCATGAATTTTAAAGATCTCCCCAATTGTGTGTGTACTAAATTACTTAATTACAAAAACTCAATACAATAAAAAATACAAGCTTCAGTTTACAAATTATCTCATACTTAATTTTAATTTGAAGTCTTCATTAGTCTGGAGTTCGATTATCCTGAAATGTTAGTCCACACAAGAGCAAAAACAATTCTTCCAAAAAGTGTTTGGAGAATACAAAACTTAAACCAATAATATTTGGAATCATCAAAATAATACAAGTTATAAGAATGTAAAACATGTAATTAGTAAATCTCTTAACATAAAAGCCTACCCAATCCTTAAATCTATATAGTTTAGCTAATTAGATAGATCCTAGTGAACCTAAAGTTGTTTAATTGAGCCATTTCATTCCCTAAGTTAAATTAACCCAAGACATTTCCTATATTGAATACATATATATCCCCTGCAATACGGTTATCCCAATAAGGTTATCCCATGGGCTAGCATGTCTAAGCCTATTTGGCTAACCCAAGCTTCCTAAATGTCATTTCCTTAAGTCCATTCTCGACCTAAGCTTAATCCCTATCTCTGGCCTTGCCTAAGTTGATTAGAGTGCCTTAGAAATTAACAAGTTATTTATCAATTCAGTGTTAACTTTTTAAAATAGATCTTTAAAAGCCTTCATATCCTACCATATCCCACTTGAGCCTCACTAGATCATCCCAAACCAGCTTAATGCCCTAGTTTGAAATCCCCTAGTTGGAATTTTAACTAAGTTCAAATTTCAAATACTTATAAATACTAAAAATATTTACATTGTCGAGTTCCTTATCTCAATTCCCAAAGCTTCTTATAAAGTTCTTAATTTTTCCTTGTAACCCTCCAAGGAGCTTTAGTATTGAATTTGGATAACTTTTTTGAACTCCCTTTTAAATAATTTCTAGAATTTGTTCCAACTCTCTTAGAAATTACAATTTGAAGAAGAAACATTCCTTGAGTTTAATTGAACCTAACATAAGAAAAATCCCCATCAACCCTTGATTGGGAATGTGGATTGAACTTTTGAATTATATAAAAATCTAGGGCTCTATCACCCCTACATAATGCTTAAGTTTTCTTTGATATAAATAATAATAAACCCACTAAATATATGCAAGTATATATGTTGAATCAACTGATAAAGTGATAGAGTAGAGGGTCAAACTCACAAGAAAGTACGCTTTACAGAGTAAATTGTAGTAATTATCATATTGAATTAAAATTATTATTTTAGAGATTTTATCACTAAATAAATAGTAAGAGTATTTCATATAATATTTTATTAAAGTGTTTAGGATTGATGATTATAAATTGCATATCATTCCTAATGAGTCCCTTCAAAGTAAGGTGATTCAGAGCATATGCATCCTAAGATCTTTGTCGATCTTATAGGGGTAAGAAGAATATTTTTTGATCTACAATTATAATAAATCCTTAAGAACCTAGAATATTTTATATCCTATGTCTTGTTATGCAAAACAACCAATCCTAATACTCCTAGTTGTTCTTGCATTCCTATGTCGAGGCTATACATCACTCTAAATTATATATATCTTGAAGAAACATAGGCTAAACACTCCAAATGATTGTATCTTGTACTTCCAAGATTATTTTCTAAGAGGGAACTAGAGAAGTATGCTAAACAAACATAAAACAACATATATTTATAGAAAAACATAAACATGGTAATTTTTGTTGTGGTTCTTGAAATAATGGCACCGTTCTGCCCATAAAGTGAACTAGCACCTCAAGTTGAAGCTTTTACTGACGTGGATTAGTTACTTACTAAAATATCACATTTTTTCACTCAAAGAACATGTCCCTTAGAAGTTATAACTATAACACTACAGCACTATGGACATTGGAGTGTTACGGTGCCTAAAGTGCAAAGGTGGCACCAAGGCGTGAGAAACTATGGCATTGCAATATTTATAAATAGAGAATCTAGCATTGCCAAGCCAACTTTCTGACATCATGGAGCTAATAATGCTACATGGTTGTCTATGTTGCAATAGTATCACTTATAAACAGATAACTCGATGTTTCCAAATTAGAATTTGAATGCCTTAGTGATATTAAAGGTAGTCTTATGGTGTTGTATCGTCAGACACAATGAAACTGAAGGCTCCTTAAAATTTTTACATATTTTTGAGTTTTTTCTTTATAAAAATAACTAAAACAATATATTTTATCTAAAAATAAAATACATTAAAATAATATGTAACTTACACTTATTAACCATCCATTATATTGAATTAATAATTAATTCTGAGCTAGTTCTAGTGGGGGGTAGGGTCATCAATGATGAAAACCTTCAAACCACGATAAACTACCCATTTATTTTAAGGTTCCCTATCCCTAGATGACAGTGTATTAAATTGGTAAAGATTTATCCATTGAATTGAATAGATTATGAAAAAATGGTGGATGATCTCTATTTATAGATGGAGGTAAAAGACAAAATTTGAACCATATATTTGATTTGAAATTATGAAACAATCCTAAGTTTATTGGACTGGATCCATCCAATTGAGACCATGGTTTGGCGCATTTAAACCCAACCATTTGTTCTAAGATTGAATAGTTTAGACAGATATTACCATTTTAGGGAGGCCTACATGCATTCAAAAATGCTATTACAGTGCGTTGTCTACTAAAGTGCATGCACAATAAGCTAATTAAATGTGTGAAAATTTAATTAAATTCAAATTAATAGAGAGATATTACAAAAAATCAAATCTCAATGAAAAAAAAAATTAAACTAGGAAAATAAGCCCCTTATTTTAACCTCATTTTTGTATGATGTCAATCATTCAAGTTCAATGTTTAAGCCTCGATAAATTTCAATTATAAAGTTAAATTCTAAGAATTCGATACAATCCAATAAAGCTCAACTCAATCAATATGCTCAGTCTTAGTTTTTAATCACTTAAACCTTCAATCAATGATCTTAAATTAACTTAAATGTTAAATCATTCAAACCTTGACAATCATGCAATGATTATCATTAATTTGTTCAATCATTATATCATTAATCATCACTTCAATTCAATCATTAAATTCAAACTCAGTAAATCACTCAATCACCTTCAATCCAGCTCAATTTAATACTTAAATTATCTTAAATTATCCAATCATCTTAAATCGATCAATAAAGTTCAATCATTAAATCAAATCTAAGGTCAAAAATTAGTGTTCAATTTTTAATTAAAATTCAAAACCAAAAGCCTTTAGATTTTCCCTTCTTTTGGAAACTTTTAAGTTGAATTAGAACTCTATGTGAATCCTCTAGATTTGTGTTTGATCATTCAAATATTTATTTGACATGTATGAAGAGTCTCCCTAGTCATTTTAAAAGCCTCCATACCCTTCCAAACCCTAAAACTGAAAGCCACAACCATGGTTCCAAAACAATCAAATACTGACCATTCATGCCACTCAATATGTCATATGGGTTTAAACATCTTGGAAACCCTTGGAACTCATGAAAAAATGCTTATAATCATCATTGCAATGATTTGATTCCATTTGGGACTATAGTTGACCAAGTTTGACAAAAATGTGTCATCTTGGAAACCACTTCATATTCATGAAGCATTTTATAAACATCAATTTAAGCCATAAATTTGACTCCTCGGTGCCACTTGGAGTGGCCATATGGGTTTTCCCAAGTGATTGAAAATGATCACCATTGAATCAAAATATAATCCATATAAAATTAAATGAAATCGTTGCACACATTAGGTGCTTACATACACCATACATCAACCTAAGTAGGTCTAGCCTATGGGCTAACCTGGGATAGCCAATTTGGCTATCCCAAGTGTCTAAAATAAGCATCCCTTTATCCATTTTATAACTTAGTTGGAATTAAACACAGCTAAGCTTTGCATTAAACTTAGAAAGCTTCTAGATAACTTGTCATAACAGCTCAAGCCAGGTGGCTACTTGACGTGGCAAGAATTAAAAAAAAAATAGCTAGCTAATTCCATTGGTTCACTAATAGTAGGTAGCATAACTAACCACATACTTTCAAAACTTTCAAAACACCTACCTTGCACTTTAAAAAAAACTTTTTGGCTTGGTTCCATCTCACGTAGCTAAAATTTTTAAAAGACCTAAACCTAAACCATATAAATACTCTAATTTCAAAATAAGAATGATTCAATTATTTTATTCATAAACACTTTGATTAAGTTCCCCAAATAATCCACAACCTTCCTAAAGCTTCAAGCTCTTTCATGTGTGATTTTGATCGAGATCCATTGAGTTTGCTCTAGCCAAAAACCTAAAATTTGATCCAGTCTTTCTCATTAATTTTTATCTGAAGAAAATTTGTGTGTCAAATCTAGTTGAACTCAACGGAATTAAAAGTCCCACCAAAAACCCTTTGTGTATAAGTAATTCCATAACTCAAGGTCCATATAGTGTACTCTAGGTTAAGTGTGACATGAAAATCCAATCTAAGGAAAATAACTCATTATAATGGATGTCTAGACTCAAATGATCCTTGTGAATCAAATTAAGCAAGATTTATTATCATGATTCGCTAAATTAGATAACAAATTTGTAATAGCTCAGAAACATGGTAAGATCTTGATGATTAAATCATCACTATCCATCTGATTTATGTCATTGGTCTAGTCAAATTAAAATTATTTCATCCACTCACTTCTTTGAGCTAGGTTATCCCATTCATTTGATCGTTGAAAGAATACTTGGAATCAATCTCATTATTTGTGAGGGCTTGTTATCATTTAATTAGCAAATCAGTAAATCTGAAATGTAAAAGCTCTGTTGACTATGTAAATATACAGAATTAAATTGTTAGATATTGTTAAAACATTTAAAAATTATATTTTTTTCAACAGCTCAACCAATTAAGGTTTTTAAAGGCTCTATAGATTCAGTAAGTGGAGATATACGAAAGCTCCATGGCCTTGAGATTTGAATTTTAATAAATAAAATTTAATTTTAGAAATGCATATTTTTGTATTTATAGAGTTTTTGGGTAAAATTAATTCCAATTGGGCTTAATTCTCATAGATGATTCTTTGACATGTTATACACATGTTCCAAATTATTCATTCCAATTTAATCCAATTTAAATCTCAATTAGAATTTTAAATCACTAGGTCTGATTTTGACCAAGGAATTTTTACCTCAATAATAGTGAATCCATAAGTAATTTAGGGCTTTTCTTTTATGGAATTTAGGATAAAGGTAAATTTTTTTATTCAGTTGTTATTTTTAATGATTTTGTATTTTATTTTGAGTGTTTTTTTTCAAATTTTTGGCCTGGGAGATGATGACTCTGTCGTCATCTATCCCTCTTAATGCTATTGTTCCTTCTAGCAAGTTTAGATCCTTTAAGGATGTGCTTGACGAATCCTCTTCTTCTTCTACGTCTAAGTTTCATTTTGTGCATACCTCATTTAAAGGGGTTCGACTTTAATGTTTGATGATTCGGTGGTGTTGCAACTAGCTACTCCCTTTGTGCTCAACTTAGTCAACAAATTTCTACTAAGGTGACCAAATCTTGATGTGATTCGCAAGTTTTTCATAAAATTCTTGTTGATAGAAAACATTACTTTGCAATTGCTAATTTTTAGCACTTTTGCACCCATTTTGATCATACAAATTTTTTTGTACTTTGATGTCTTGACTTACATGGCCTTAATTACACTTGCAACAATAACATTTTTTGCTCCTCTATTGCCCATAAATAGCTCACATAGTGCACTAAGTTCTAAAAATTGCATTTCTCTAATTTATAAATGGGTGTTTGGGGGATAACTATCTCTTCTCCAGAATATATGAAAAGAACTCATCATCATCCCTCAGGACATCCTCAAACTCTTCATTTGAGAAAGAAAAACCACAATTTCTCTCATTATCTTCTTCTTAATTCAAAAATTATAGAATCGTTTAAGAATAATTTTCTTTTATTTTATTATTTTTTTCTATTTGTATGTTATGATATTCTTGAGGTATCTATATTAATTTCATTATATTTCAATTCTATTTAGACTTATCTTACTTCTCTTTTTTCTATTTCATATTGATCTTCTATCTTAGAATTAGAAATAGAAAGTGAAAGTAAAGAATCTCTTATCTTATAGTAAATGAAGAAATGAAAGAAATTCAACAATTAAGAATTACAAATTGAATTTTTAATTCAATGAAAAAAAAAAAGAAGATGATGTAGAAAGTTCAAAGGATGACTGTGAAACCACTTGAAGTATTGAACAACACACTAAGAGGTGGGTGAATTTATATTTTAAAAATATTTTCTATTTTTTTTTTTTAATA
>NW_021545169.1:0-292 GCF_001605985.2 Dendrobium catenatum
ACGACTTTATTGGTTGTTGGCACAAACAACCTATTTTCATAAATATCCCATCTCTTATTATTTTTATATTTCCTCTCTAAATTTTATGATTGACTACAAAGATATATATATCATAAATTATTTTCTCAATAATAAAAACATTTATTTTCCCTTTTATAAAAAAAAAATCAGCTTTATATTGATCGCATTGTTTTGATGTGACTTGAGCTTAGTTTTATGGGTTCGAGTCGGCTAACGAGCTAATTCATTTATTATGAAAGAGAAAATTTGATCTTGATTTAAGTCATTAATT
>NW_021545170.1:0-217 GCF_001605985.2 Dendrobium catenatum
ATACAAAAATGTTGCTAGCAAAGATGCAGTCTCAAGACTTGCACAAAAGCTGAAAGGAACTTCAAACAAATGAAACCAGATAAATTATTGAAACCAGGACAGTCTTGGTTCATGGGCGAACAGGTGCAACGCCAGCAACACCAGGGCGAGGTGGACCAGGTCTTCCCAAATCCTCCCTGTGCCTGAACCGCTGTGGAGGCTCACGAACCCTCCTGGC
>NW_021545171.1:0-360 GCF_001605985.2 Dendrobium catenatum
TTTAAAATAAGGTACTCAAAAATATGAACAAAATGAGCCCAAGAACTCAAAAATTGAACCAAAAATGAAATTCTAGTAATTTTTTGAAGTTCTGAGCATTTTTTTGAATTTATTTTGAGGGTTTTAAATGCTAGTCAAATGGCGGCTTTGACCCGGACACGCGGCACGCCCAGCGACGGCCATGTGGAAGGCGGCGGTCACGCGGGGCCCTCCACTTAACCAGCTCAGCGGGGTAATAGATGTCGTCGGATCTAACACAGAGCTGATCCGACGGCTGAGATCAGATCCCGCGGTGAATGTATGATCTGAGCAATCGGACGGTTGATCAAAGAGCCGCGGATTGAAATGGATGAACCAGAT
>NW_021545172.1:0-927 GCF_001605985.2 Dendrobium catenatum
GGTCAAAATTATCAATATCAGCTTCCTTAATATTATATATAATAGAAAGAATTTTCTTAAAACACACCCTAAAACTCATATTAGAGAAAATAAAAAAAAGTATTTTCATAAAAAATAACATCCATTATGATCAACATGTGTTTAGTAAGGAGATGATAGCATAAACATCTTTTTTGATGAATATCATATCCAACAAATACATATTTCAAAGCCTGAGACGTTAGCTTAATATCTTGGTCTTTGGGAAGATGAACATACGCAACACATGCAAAGTTGTGCTCGGATAGTTTTGGGGCTGCTATAGCAATAATATATTTTACAAGTGCCTCAAAGGGGAAATTATTAGGTTCGGACACGGGACGACATCCGGAGCCCAATAAAAATGCGCCACATCATCCCCTACTAAGTACTGAGCTCTTTATGAGCTCAGTACTCCACAGTACCGAGCTGTACTGAGCTTTTTTCAGTACCGAGCTCAGTACTGCTCTGTACTGTGAAGTACCGACACAATACCGAGTTCAGTTTTACTCGATACTCTGAAGTACCGACGCTAACTTGTGTTCGATGTCCGCTGTCTGAAAAATGTGGCAGAGAGGAGAGCTTCGCTTCATTAGGATAAAGGCATGTGAGCCTTGATTTGCAATAAGTGTTTACTTTTTGCATTCACCCACTCAATCTTGTTGAGGTGTATCTAGACAATTGGCTTGATGGATTGGGACATGATGGTAAAAATAATAATTGAAGTTCAGAATTATGATATTCTCAACCTTTATCACACCACAAAATTTGTATGCGTGCATTGCACTGTGTATAAATGGTGTTATACAACTTGTGAAATAATAATTTAACTCTTAATTTGAATATCATCAATGTAACTAAGACATTTAAGTAAAATTATTTAGAAAGGTAACAAATCAATGTGTCGCC
>NW_021545173.1:0-317 GCF_001605985.2 Dendrobium catenatum
AAAAATGAAGAATGCATATAATTTAAGATACAACAACATCAAGCCTTTGTCCCACTATGTGGGGTCGGCTACATGAATCATTTTTCGCCATTGTGTCTGGTTAAAAGTCAAATTCTCATTTAAATCTGATAAAGAAAGATCATTTCTAATATATTCTAATCAAGTTTTTTTATGTCTACATATACCTTTCTTAACATAAGTCAAATCTAATACCTCAACTTTCCTAACAGGGTCATCAGGAGTCCTTCATTTAATGTGACCAAACCATCTAAAGCGACTCTCTCTAATCTTATCTTCCACTGGAGCTACTCCAACCT
>NW_021545174.1:0-931 GCF_001605985.2 Dendrobium catenatum
TTTGCCCAATTAGGTTTATTCTGAGTTAAGCATTCTTGTCTTTCAAAAGAAAAATTGTACCATAAAGAACGTCTGATCTAGGGTTAACAAAATCTGATATTTTACCTTTGTCTGATTGGAATTGGCTAAACTCCTTGATCTTGAGGAACTCTAAAGTTTAATTTTTTTGAGAACTTCTCATATGATACCTCCATAAAACACACAAAAAAAATTAGAAAAATTAAAATTAAAAAGTATTCATTTTTTTTTCTCGTTGTGTTTTTGCTTTCTTTTACTGTGTTTTTGTCTGTTTTTCTTTTGTTTTATTTTTTGAGGGCCTTGATCATCACCATATTTTCCTTTGTTTCAATTTCTAGTCACATCGTCCTGGCCGATACTTTTATCATCCTGGACGATAGGACAAAATCTCTTCAAATTCCATCTGCTGGTCTTTTCTGTGCTTGCTGTAAGTTATCATCCTGGACGATACCATATCGTCCTGGACGATCTGATCGAACTCTGTTGCAATCATGATGATAGTCCTGGCCGATAGAATATTTCATCTGGACGATGCATTTTATGTGCATCATCCTGGCTGATACACTGGATCGTCCTGGACGATCCACGTGTCAGCACGTTAGAATCTTTAAAATTGGCCCAGGACGATCCATTATTGGACAATCGTCTTGGCCGATCCACTATTCATCCTGGACGATACACGTGACACAGATTTAAAATATTTTAACTTCGGCCGGTATGATCAATTATTGTGCATCGTCCTGGACGATACACCAAATCGGCCCGGACGATATGCTTTTTTAATGGTCGTCCAGCCTGATTCCTCAGGACGATCGCCTGTGTCTAATCGTCAAGGACGATATCTGATCGGCTTGGATGATTGGACCTCCTTTTTGACCAATCGACCTGTATGCAATTATTGAGCCATATCGGC
>NW_021545175.1:0-279 GCF_001605985.2 Dendrobium catenatum
TAGTCCATCTCCAACCGAACTCCATTTCTAACCAAAAAAAATTAAAAATTATGTGTATACTTTTTCTCATGTCTGCTCTGAATAGTGTGACAGACGAATGACATTTTGAACATTGTGACGTTAATATTATCGTCGTACTATATTGACGTCGCACTGTTTACAGCTAAAATAATTTTTTTTTTAAAGTATTTATATTTTTCATTTGGGTGGACTTTTGTTTAAACAAACGAACGTTGAATTGCTGATGCCTTAAAATCCCGCTCATGTTTATGGGACATA
>NW_021545176.1:0-912 GCF_001605985.2 Dendrobium catenatum
TATGCCCTTCCATCGGCCCGTTTGCGAGGAGCGCGGAGGCCCGTGATCGTCTTTATCCCTTGGGGTGGAGCGGTCAAATACCCTCTGCACTTTGCAGCCAGCGGTATCCTTTCAGAGGTCAACACCTCTCATTTCATATCTTTTAGGATCACAACATGAAACTTATTTTTTAAAGGAAAGCTAATTAACTCACCCTCCTATGCATTATAATATGTCTCCAGTCAACCTAAATTTTAGTCCCATCAATTTTCCTCTCTTTAAAAGCTCTTTTTAACTTTTCTTCATTCACTCTTTTTCATGGTCTGTAATGGCCTCTGAGATATCTTTACTACAAGATGCTAATATCAAAATCAATATTTGATTCGTTACTATTATTGTTTTGCAACACAATACTTTCAACAAAAAGTATTTGCTTTTCATGCTCAAACATTTGGAAATTTGCTAGCGTGAACGCAAAATTATTTGCTAACCCCCAAAATCTGAACTTGACTGTGATGCTCTACCAAAACCTTCACAACCATTTAATTCCACACATATGCCGTCAGCATCCTTTGTTTAAAATTTCATATCATCCAAAAATAGATTTAGGGAAATTCAAATAAGAAATAGTTGTTCCAATGACATCCTTAGAAAAGATTGCTAGGAATAGAAATCAGTAGTGAAAATTATGACATTTGCCGGTCTTAATTTCAAGTCAAGGAAAAAAATTAATGCAACTGTTGCTAATCTATACAATAAGATAACTGATTTAACAATAATTAGTTAAATTTTTATTTTTTATTATATAAAATGTTCAATATATTATCTCAAAAACTTTTTTAATTATATTTGATATTTATATTTCAAATATATTTCTCAAATCCTCAAAATTTAAAGATAATAAAAAGATATCGTACATCTTAGAATTCATTT
>NW_021545177.1:0-725 GCF_001605985.2 Dendrobium catenatum
TCCAGAGAAAAACAAATCAAAGGAACGAGCTCTCACAGGAATTTCGCCTAGAAGTCACGCATGAAAACTCTCACAAAAGTCTAGAATGTGTCACTTGCTCAGGCCTTCCAAGAGCTCACCTTGCATGGGATATATTGAGGATTCCGCTCGAGAGCTAGTAGCTCGACACATTCCACATGCCTATACCACATCCCAGTCACTCAATCCCTCTTATGACAATCATTATCACCAAACTTAGCCACATGAAGGCGCCTATTCATGGGACCCTTAGTTCAATTCGTTGCGACCATTCGAGCTAGCCTCTCCCACCTCGTGATAACATCTCACTCACCCCTCTCTTATGAGGAGATCCTAGAGCTTCCAGGCAGGCCTCCTACCATGTCGATCAACCGGCGAGCTATCGATCCCCCCTCTTATCAGCGCTCACTTGTAAACTCACTTGAGCACACTCGCTCTCATCTACTCAGGTTTCATTGAGTTACCCTAGAAGCAACTTGCTAAAGCTTTCCGACCTTGCCCTCCTTCAACCAATTAGGAAGTGACACATGTCTAGAGTAATGTATAATATTGTACAAGTATTGTGCATATTTTTGTACTTTTCTCTTTATAGCCTTTCATGTAGCTTATAAATAATTGCTGATTAGGATCAATTTGCCGACTTTTTTGACTGATATAGTGCATACTCAACGAGTTTTGAGACTAAGTTTCTTGAGTATTTTATAGAT
>NW_021545178.1:0-1484 GCF_001605985.2 Dendrobium catenatum
TTAATCAAAGATTGTGACAAAGAAAGTAATCCCAAATCAAGCCTTAATCTATTGATTGGAAAGTGAATTATAATAAAGAAATCACACATTCGTATACACGTGCAGCATGCATATTTTTTTAATGTATATGTAGATGCGTATTTGTAATTAAAATAACTCAAACTACCATAGAATACTTTAAGAGACTTTGTCCAAATAAAAACCTCAATCTATTTTTGTTTCCGTTTATCACCTCTCTAATTGCCTATTAGCCAAAATGCATATACAAAATTTTCCTTAATATAAAAGGTTCCTCATTCACTGACAAAAACAAATTTTTTTAACCCAGGCATAAAAAATTCTTCTCAAATATATTTTTCTACTCACACAAATAATAGACTCTGTCCAAATAAAAACCTCAATCTATTTTTGTTTCCATTTATCACCTCTCCAAATGCCTATTAGCCAAAATGCATGTACACAATTTTCCATAATATAAAAGATTCCTCATTCACCGATGAAAACAAAATTTTTTAACAGACAAAAAAAATTCTTCTCAAATATATTTTTCTACTCACACAAAACATTTCATTTACCTCTCGTACTTCGTTTTACTTCCACGTTTATCAATTTTCACATTTCAAGTAAAATTAGTAATATTAAACTAAATAAAACAACCATAATAAAAGTAGGTAGATAATTATAAAGGCAAAAACTGTGTATACTTTGGGAGTCCGAAAGGTGCCAAATCACGGGAAAAAAAAAGTATTTATAGGAGGAATTTTAGGTTGAGAGACAACTGTAGTTTCAACCTAGTGGGCTCTTGCGATTCAGCTTTGTCAAGCTTGATTTGTGTAGCAAATCATATATCTTGTAATATGAAAGACCCCCTCTTTTTTCAATGTAGACTTGTAAAAGAAAGATTTTTTGATTAGAACATCAAAATAAATCCCTCTGATATGCTCCATGTTCTTTCCTTGAAAACCAGTACGCTAGATAAGATCCAATGTAATATACATACACATTGAGTCAAATTTATCAAATTTATGCTCTTTGGGGTGATTATAGGGGTTAATACCTGCCATTAAGGACGTGGTACGTGTCCTCTAATCGGTGAATTTTCCACCAAATGACACCATAGGATAAATGGTTATGACCCAGGGCCCCCCGAAAAAAATGGTTTTACTGCCAAATGGAACCACAAAATACTAGTTATGGCCAGAGCCAATACGCTCCTTAGTTACATCAAATCCTTGAGATTTGAATCAATAGGATATGATCAATAAGCCACAAAGACCTCTACTATCTAAGGTGGTTTCAAATTTGTCCCCTTAGATAAGCATTCACCCCAGGACAATAAGGTCCGCTTGGACGAAGCAACCCATGGCTGCCGATAAGGATCCTTTTATTAGGTTGGGTCGACTACCGCCTCTACCTAAGTAGACCAGGGACTACAATGGCCCCATAAGACATAACCATGGGATCTTGATCGGGACTGTCATTCA
>NW_021545179.1:0-1526 GCF_001605985.2 Dendrobium catenatum
AAACCAGAACTCAGATCAAAAAGTCCTCACAAAATGTGGGCGAAATCTCTGGGTAGTGTCTTATCTAAAACCCAATCTGCCTTCTGAAAATTCCCCTGGGATCACATCCTAAAATGAAATTTTTTGGAGCCCACACTTACTTTATCATCCTTATTCTTAACATCTCTCTCCCCATCAAAACCATGCACTTAATCCAACAATTAATATTCTCCTAATAGTCTTCAACCTTGATATATGGATTTTTTTCTCTTCACCTAATTAAAGGTCCAACATATAGATTACTCCAACCGTTTTTCACTTTCAATATCATAAATTAATGAATCCAAACAATAATTCCATAAATAAATTCCCCTTTTATATGAATACCTTAAACATCATCAATATCTTTACTTAATCTTCTCATTTTATCCTATTTTATGTCTTATCTTTCATAAGCTTCTCGAAATGTTAGGGTTCTTCATGCAAAGGACTATATCCTTGATTATAAACATCTAGTGTTGGAGAGTAATATTAATATTATATGTCTTCTTGAAAATAAAATTAAGACAGGTGATCTCATTTATTTATATATTAATAAGAGATAAGATTTGTACTGTAATGAATGTAGTTGTTGACCTTGATTTTGTCAAACCCATGTGCATGGTTGACTGAGTTGACCAAGTCAACCTTTGACTTGGTCAACCCAAGTCTTAATGGGTCAAAATTGACCCATTAGGCCCATTAAGAGCCCAAATCGATTTAAATCAAATTAAAACCTCTTCATGGCCCAATACCTCATCCCCATTGACCCTCTTGACTGATTTGACCAAGTCAATCGTTGACTTGGTCAAATCAAGCCTTAAATAGATTTAAATAGCCTATTTAGAGCCTAATTAAGAGTCATTAATTGAAATTAAAGCCCCCCTTCATTTTGAATTGCAACCCACGGCCAAAACCGACCTAATTCCCTCCAAATCACCTGGGGATTCGATCCCAACCGTTCACCTTAGGTTTAGGATCCTTAAATAGCAAAATTTTGGTCTTTTTTTTGGACTTTTTGCTCTTTCTTTCTCTAGAGACTTCCCCAGCCTCTGGGATTTTGGGTGAGAGCTCCTGCACCTTCCCTCCACCTTTCCTGACCTAATCCCGACGGTGAAACCTCGCCGGCGGCGAGATCTCCGGCGAACCGAGACCAAGGAGCTTCCAACTCGTGTTGCGTGCGATCTAGACGTCGAGAGCTCCCGATTTCTTTTTCAGATAGGAGCATGGACAGTCTACAAGTGCAACAAGCCAGAGATCTCTCGATTTCATCGAGTATTTTGGGTAAATTTCTCAACCCTAGTTAGAACACTTCGAGTTAAATAGCATCTTACATAGGGTGTTTTAGATCTAGGTATCACGCCCCCCTGATTTCTGTTCGTATCTAGATATCGAGTTTAAAATTTTATAAAATTTGGTGGAGTATCGAGCGAGAATGAAGCAAAAAATGCTTTTAGGGTTCGGGTTCGGCTGTTCGTCCATCTGGGCTAGATCGCAACCGCTGATCT